>NW_027210846.1:0-292500 GCF_029030835.1 Brachyistius frenatus | reverse complement strand
TCGTCGGCCCGTCGAGGCGAAGAGGAAAACGCCACTTTTTCTACCGGATGTCGCGCGAGTGAGTCCCAGCGGGAAAGGCCCTCCGAAGTTCGTCACGTCGTACGCGCCGCCCGACGCTCTGCGGTCCGAACTGATGTTCGTCGAGACGGGAAAGTTTCCGTCCGGGCCTTATAGGAACCCCAAACCTCACGACTTCAGACCGGTGAGTGTCCCCTACGTACGTTACCTGCCTCGTGTATTTTGCACTCAAAACACTGAGGGACTCCCAGACTGACGGGGTCGCTGACGTTATGCGTTTTAAGGCCGCAATATTTAGTTTGACCACCAGATGGTGCTACATGCAACATTATTGACCGTGTGCCGTCGACTATTTGCTTTTTAAATCGCTCACTTGCAGCTCGACGAGGACCTTCCAGACGTAATAACTACGTATGAACGAGACCCTGGCAACCTGAAACTGAAATTAAAACACGTGGACACACGTGAGTGAAATAATCGGGACCTTTTTCCCCGTTTTTAATTCTTACTGGCTGCAGCTTTTGCCTTTGTGTTGTGAACTTTTTCTTGCTTCTTGAGCGCGACTCCACCGATTCGCTGAATCACTGAAACAAATGCCTTTTGTGTCGGTAGCTGAAAAGAATAAAAGGTTTATATATATAAATTTATACACCGATGTCTGATCTGCTGCAACCTTTATGAACCATCCCGACCCACCGAACCATCCCAGAGGCAAAGCTGCAGGTCTGCTGCAACCGCACTTTTATTTTTTTAAGCTCGCTTATTATTTCAAGGACTGTTTTTAACGTTTCAATCGCTCGTTCTTAATTGTATTTAAATGTCCCTTTTTCTTTTGCCTGATGTTTTGATGCTTTTCATGGTTTTATGTGAAGCACCTTGTTGTTGAAATGAATGAAACTCGCCCTAACGTGTCCCGTTCAGTCCAAAAAAACAAAAACAAAACAACAACAAAAAACATCTAAATGAACGTCACTTCTTTTCCAGTGCAGACGACCAGATCTGAGACCGACTTCACCACCAGAGACGCTACGACGCAGATGGACACGTTTAAACCCGCGGAGCCGAAGTGGGACGGGGACCTCGTCCTCCCTCCGCTGCCCTGGCCTCCGAAATCGGCCTCCTACACCGTCAGTTAAGTTTTTTTTGTTGTTGTTGTTGTTTTTTTTTTAAACATCACATCTGCCTCAATTATCGCTTCTCTCGTCAAACTCGCTCGGAAAGGGCTCGGATCACGTACTCATTATGCAGATCGGTGCGCCGCACGATATCCCCAAGGACACGCGCGCCCGCGAATTACGACGCGGCGGTGACCTTACAGAAACGCGACTGCCTCGTCGCAGATGAAACTCTCCAGCGGGAGAAAATGAAGTGGTCTTCAACGTTAAAGTGCCACTTCACACGTCGACGATAACCATCCGGGAATAACCAACGTCACGGCTGAAGTGTAAACGCGTGCCGTTTTTGTCTCCGAGCGACTGATCTGAATGGAAATTTCAAACGCTGATCGGATAATCACGAAGTAGCGCTCGCTAAAAGTTCATATGGGAAAAAAAGATATGTATATATATGTATAGATGGCCGTGTTCTTTGAGTCCGTCTAACAGGACAAGGGATTTAAAAAAAAAAAAAAAAAAAGATTTAACAATAGACAGCTTGGAGTTAGAGCTTTAATTAACTCTATTTCACAGAGACACCAACGAAGAAGAGGAGCGTACAGCGTGTTTCTGGACCGCGTGGAAGAGAAACTGTGCAGAAGCTGGAAAAAATAAATCACGATCATCGATTTTCCCTTTTTTTTAAAAAAATTTTTTTTTTTTTTTAAAAGTTGTTTCCAAAACGATCGTATTTGCTTAATACGTAAATATTTAGAATAAGTGTTGAATCTGTTTGTTCGAGAGTCCATTTCATACAATCTAACTAAGAGGGTTAAGTTTGTTTATTATCCAGTTTTGTTTTTTGCTGTTTTATCGTTATTTCATTTTTGAAAGGATTTATGATTGACAGCCTGTCAGCTCAATCTTCAGTGATCTCCCCGACGATATGAGGAGAATCTGCCAAATGTCTCTCATCAGCTTCACTGCGGCGGGTTAATGCGGATTTTAGACCCCAGTGAGTCCTAATACAGCCGAGTCAGCGCACTGAGTGAAAATTTAATACTTGTGCATTATTAAGTACCGAATAAATCACTATCAGCGACAACCCAAGTACTTGGGCTGAAAAAAAAAAATGCCCAAGAGTACAACATCATTTTTTTTTTTTTTTGTTTTTTAAAGTACTTAATATTCAGACATTGTTAAGTCCACTGACAGCTGCTCAGTCGGTATCCGTCGAGAATTATAAACACGAGAAGCCTGCACATGTTCGACGCATATCTGGAATAGCTGAGCATGTGTCATCTGCATAACTCGCACACTAAATATACAATGAAAGAGACATCGGTCACTGCATTAAATCACCATGACGACACACCCTGCTCGTCACTAGGATTGTCACTCCGCCTGCTCAACGGGAATATACGGTTGGAGTTGAATTTTGTGTAATATTTAATATGTTATTGTTGTTATAGTCCAACTAATTGTGACCCGCTTGGTGAAATCTGGCGAATATCTTATTTACAACGAGACTGAGCTAGCTGAGCAGTTTAGTGTTTCTATGTGCTTTTATTGTGAAAAGCAATAAAAACGGACTGGATCTCGTCTCTGTTGCTAGGGTCGTTGCTAAGCGTCGGACTACTTCCTGGAGTGGTAAATGTGTACGTTACGTTCGCCTCTGCTGACGCGACTGATTGTTTTCCAGCTGTTGGTCTTACCCCCCCCCCCCTCCCATATGTGTTGCCATGGAAACGGCGATCACGCCAACAAAAAAGGTTATCCGTGTTGAGAGCGAACGGCCCCACGAGATGACTACATTTTTGTTTACATATTTTATTTAGTTGGTAACTTGTTGTGCAATCGCAATATTACACGAGAGGGTGCTTTAGCGAATACTTTACTCTATTTTATTTCGCTTGTTCTTTGGTATTGGTATTTTATTGGTATCTCAGAGATGTTGAACAAACTACCCGTTAGATATCAGTTAATACTTTTAAAATAAAAATAAAAAACATAAATCTCTTTACGTCCGCCTTTAACTAGTTACTCTTGAAGCTCTCTTGCACTTTGAACTACTGCGCCTTTTAAAGCGCGTATTGCTTATTTTATATTCTAACTCTATTTTTGTTTAATTTTATGCACTTGATCTGTTTCTTATGCATCTCATTTCTTTTCTATATTTTTAAATGTTCCTTTATATCTGGTTTTATGTGAAACACTGCACGTCATTCTCTCGCTGTAAAACGCTTTGAGCATTTATTGTATATACGAATAAAGTTTCTTATTATTTCTTACTTTTTATTTTATTTTTTTATTTTTTACATTGGTTCTCCGTTCTTTGTCCAACTGCAGGATGGCTGGGGACATGTCCCCGTCCCCCCCCCTGCCCTAAACTGACCTAGAAATAGTTCCGTAAACAAACGAGAGGCAGGTGACGTCATTCGGTGGATTTAGAGGCCAGTTCGTGTTTGTTGTCTTTCACGCGCGACAGGCAGCAGTGAGCGTGCATCTTTTTTGTTGTTGTTGTTTTGTTGTTGTTTTTCCTGCTCGCGGACCAATCAGTTTAAACAAAAACACGAGGATGAATGGGGGCGGCGCTGTTCACACACACACACGATGACGTAGACTCTCTCTATCTGTCCCAACACACACAAACGGTCCAGAAAGAGAAAAGACGCCGCACTCTCTTCGACCCCCCCCCTCAAAAAAACACAAATGGTAGGTTCCGTTTTAACGGCTACTAACGTCTTCGTCTCGTGCGGCTACTAAGCTTTAACTACTGCGGAGTGTCTGTAAATGTTATTATCGTTTAATAATACGGCTATATATATATATATATAACAAAAAAAACACCCCGCCGACTTGTATGATAAAGTGTCACGGTGAGTACCGTTAAGAAATATATTCCCGGGTTTTTCTTGTGCTTCGGCGGTACAAGAAATGTCTCACGAACCCGTCATTTCAAAGCAAAGAAAGTACCGTTTTCGGTGCCTTTAAAGTTGAACGCGTTGAAGCAACGTAACGGCATGTGCCTTCTGCCGCTTAACGGGGAAATGAGTTGAAGTCGCCTCTCCGGCTCGTGTTTTTAATGCGTTTATTATTGAGATGAGACGACAAGACTGGGCTGCCTTCTCGTTTGGTGGGTGGAAAAGCCGCAACGTAGTGATTTCTAAAGTTAAAATGGTGTGACAGACAGCCGGAGCAACAGGTGATCCTCGTTCCCGGGGTAGACGCGCGATTGACAGCTGCGTTGAGCCAATCAGCTGATAGAGTGTGGCGCGTAAGCACCAATCGCGTGCTCCCCGCAGTGTCTGTGTGTGGGCGTTGTTCCAGCCTTGGGCAGGCGCGCACGCACGCACACACACACACACACACACACACACACAGCAGCAGTGTCATCAGCGGTAGATCCACACGGGACACCGAGGACAAACAGGGAGGGTTGAGCTCTCTGTCTCTGGCGAGGATTTTTCTTTTTTTTTGGTTTTTTTTGTTGTTGCTGCCGTCGTGGCGGAAATAAGAGGAGGAAATAACACCGTGTGCTGAATGACCAGGCTGTGTGGAAGAAGGACAGCGTTGCTTTCTTTTTCAGGGAGGATTTAGGTTTAACGTTTTCTCCACAGATGCCTCAGACTGGTAGGTAAACATATTCTGGGCTGGGAATAATAATTTGGGGGAAAAAAATAAATAAATAAAATAACACGTTTACCTGCAATGTAGATTTAGTGTCACGTCACAACCTGAAAAGAGACTGAACTGTAAACTATTAATTATGGATATGGTGTTATATTAAAGCAACAGTAAGGCAGGGACACTTCAGGGTCCAAGAGATGTAACTGTGGGGATAACACCACATTCATTTCCACTTGTTCACTACATTTATTAATTAAGGTAGCCGTGAACTCAATATTGTGTGACTTCAGACTTATTACAAATGTGGAATGAGGTAAATAAAACATATTTACAGTCCCGGTAGGTAGTAAGTAATATATAAACATAATAAAGATATTGCGATGGCAGGCTAGATATGATGTTTAGCTCAAAGCCTGCATTGTCTTTAAGTGGACTTTTGACCGCTCGGAGTGAAACAACAACAAAAAAAAGGGATTTCTTCCACATGTTTGGTCGTTATGTACACCTCATAGCATTCCTCGGAGAAATAATTCATGCAAAGCACCAGACTAATGTGTTGTCACGTTTTTCAATATAAAAATTAATCCGTAAATGATATTTCGCCTTTTAGGTTTGTGTTTGTTGGCGTCTTTTGGCCGCTAGGGGGCAGCTGAACGAGCAGAAAACTCAATATCTGATCATGAAGTTATGTTTTTGTTGGCTGTGTTAGGAATCAGTTTTGTTTTTCAGGAAATATTGGAGCAACGTTAACTTTCATTTGGAGTCCGTCCACCGAACAAATACAATTGACTTTGATTTTAGTTCTGTTTTTGGTCTCCGATTAATATTAGTAGTTTTACGAGGTGCCTGTCTGCTCTGTGAAAACGGTGGATGTTGTGATCCATTGCAGTCATTTGATCCACTGTTGGAATATGCTTCTGATTTCACCCACCATAATGTGAAATATCCTTTCAGGTAGCTGCTGCAGTCATTTTGGAATATAAGCGACTCTTGAGGACGACTCCTGGTGGCTCGAGCTCCCCCCCCCCCCCCCAAAAAAATAATAAAAAAATCGCCTCTCCTCCTTCCCCATGAGGAAAGATGGGGAATGGATTGTCGGAACAACCTAGCCTCCTCTCGAGCATCCCGTTCTTCCAGTCCTTTCACATCGCCATCCTCGGACTGGACTCGGCCGGGAAGACCACCATCTTGTACCGACTGCAGTTCAACGAGTTCGTGAACACGGTGCCCACCAAAGGTTTCAACGCCGAGAAGGTCAAAGTGTCCCTGGGGGGCCACAGGGCCGTGACCTTCCAATTCTGGGACGTCGGCGGTCAGGAGAAGCTCCGCCCCCTCTGGAAGTCGTACACGAGATGCACGGACGGCATCATATTCGTGGTGGACTCGGTGGACGCGGAGCGCATGGAGGAGGCCAAAACCGAGCTCCACAAAATCGCCAAGACCTCCGAGAACCAGGGAGTGCCCCTGCTGGTGGTGGCCAACAAACAGGACTTGAGGCACTCCCTGGGGCTGCCTGAAATCGAGAAACTGCTGGCGCTGAAGGAGCTGGGCCCCGCCACGCCGTGGCACCTGCAGCCGGCCTGCGCCATCATCGGAGACGGGCTCCGGGACGGCGTGGACAAACTCCACGACATGATCCTGAAGAGGAGGAAGGCGCTCCGGCAGCAGAGGAAAAAGAGATAAACCCCGTCGTGGAAATGGACTCGTCCGGTGTCTTTAATGTGAAGGAAAAAAAAAAAAAGTTGTTGTTTTTTATGTTGTTGTTGTTTTGTTTTTTTTCCTGGGTGGATTTCAAGGTTCTGCTGCAGGTCGACATTCAGTACGCTGAGTTTTATCAGTCCCAAAAAAAACAAAACAAAACAAAAACATGAGCTTTAGGATCCCCCCCCCCCCCCCCCCCGTCTTTGGTCTCGTTCGTTGAGGCTGTCGGATCAGGAAGTGAACGTAAAGGAATACAGTATGAAGATGAGAAAGTTTCAGACACGTGTGGATAACGTTAAAGAGAAGAGTTTCTATGGATTCAAAACAAAACAAAAGCAGAGGGTTCGGGGTCTGGAAGGGCGATGGAAGAGGTTTTTAAGGACGCTTGTATGATTATTTGTTTTTTTGAGCGGTCGTTCCAAAACATCATCACCAAAAAACAAAAAAAAAGAATTTAAGAAAAGGACTTTGACAAGTTGAAGGATTATTCAGTAAAACAATGTTTTGTTTGACTGTTTCATGTCAGTATAATTTTGATTTCTTTTTTTTCTTTTTTACACTGGACTTTCTCTGTGAAAGAAAAGTATTATCATGCATTATAGCATTGTTATCGATTTGCTTGCTGTCTTTATAGCGCATCTTTACAGTTTTTTTTTCCAAAGCACTTTAGATGATCACTTCATACAGAGTTTACAGTTCTTAAATAGATCATATTGTGTTGGATTTTGCAGAAATATTTGGACAAAATGCAGCGAGATGCTACTTGTACAGTAGTCATTGTCGTTAGACAGGTTATGCATTTATGTTTTGCTAAATAAAACATGTTTAGAGCAATATTGAGCGTTGTATGGCGGGTATTATTATTTTAACTTTTTCCATTGAAAAGCTCGTATTTAAAAAAAAAAAATTCAGGACTGAAACCTTCGATTCATTTCGGCGACAGGAAGCCTGAGCTTTTTTTTTTTTTTAGAACAAGGAGCTTGTTTAGTATCCGTATGTTATTGTTCACGATAAAATGAAGCCTATTCAGCTGGTGGAGCTCAGCTATGTGAAAAAAAATTCAGACTTTTTTTTTTGGGGGGGGGGGGGTTATTTGAAACATTTCTCAAAGCCAGAAGACTTTTTACAGGACGAGTTGTCGTGTCACACGTGGCGCTTCCAAAGGGGTTTCTAAAAAAAAACAACAACAACAACAAAAAAAACCACCAGCTCAAGTCAACCTAACCTCTAATTATCACTGTAAAAGAAAAATAAAATCTTTGGTTTCACGCGGCTCGAGCAGTAATTGTGCTGACACGGGAACACGCCCGAAACTCTGTAAATGATTGTGTGCAGTCGTGCCTTATCACGACTTGTATTTCTCAAGACAACGTTTCTGACGAGTTAACGACACGCAGAGACATGAAAAAGAAAAAAAAAAAAAAAAAGACTTAGTCCGTCTACGCACGCGAGAATCGACGCCTCGTATTAAACATCACAACAACAAAAATTAAACTAGCTCGCTGTAGTAAAAAAAAACTTCAATGTTTTGTTTCCTTCTGGAGCTCAGGCAGGCTCGGCCTTCGGGGCGTCGAAAAAAATGTTGTCGGGTCGGTCTGGACCCGGTACAACAGGCTGGGGCAGGAGGCCGTACAGCCCCAGGGGGGAGGGAGTGGTGGAGGGGGCGAGGGGGAAGAGGGGGGGGGCATTACTGAGTATTTGTGGACCGGGTCGGCGGCGGATATTTCGCCCGGCTCATTCACGCCACTTGTACCCCCCCCCCCTCCCCGTTCCTTTGAAACAATTAACGACTGTACGCCCCGACGGGCCGGCGCAGCAGCTGGCTGTTCAAAATAACTCGTTAGCTTTTGAATCACCCAAAACTTCCCCGGCGTATAAATATCTGTTCCAATTAGATGTCATTAGATTTAAGAATAGAAAAAAAAAAAAAATCAACAAATCATTGTCCCTGTCAGCGCTGGGTTTCACAGAGAAAGAGACTTTCTAAAAAAAAAAACCATGAACTTAATGAAACATGTTCTGGTGAATTTGAATATTTTCTGTGGCTTTCTTGTTTTACAGGATTAAAAGCAGAAGGGAACAGGAATTAATAACAAGCGGGAGGGTTATCTTGAGTTTGGTGGCACCTCTTTTTCTTCTCTTTTGTCACGTGTTGATGACTCATGTTTTTGTATTTGGAAGTCCAGGTGCTGCTTGTTTGCCAAAGGAAGGAAACTCCAAAGGGCAAAAGGCATTTTCACACTTTTCCTGATTCTGTTTCCTTTTCTCTGCGTGTGTGTGTGTGTGTGTGTGTGTGTGTGTGTGTGTGTGTGTGTGTGTGTGTGTGTGTGTGTGTGTGTGTCCTGCTTTGTAATGTACCTCAGGTCATTTCCTTTGATCTACACCCACCAGGTGATTTATGATAGTTGTTGGTCCTGTACGTCCCTCGCGCTTTATTTTTGCTTACACAGTTTAAAAAAAAAATTAAAAAAACAACTCCCTCTGCTTGATTATATATAAATAATCACTTTCCCCCTGTATGTAGAAAAAGGCCCTCCTCGGTCCTCTTCTTTATCCCTTCAGTGAAAAGTGGATTAGGGTGAACAAATCTCTCGCCCCGGGGCCAAACCCCCCCCCCCGTTAACCCATTAACGTCAGATGGTGCGTTTTGGCACCGGAAGACTTTTAACCAACGTTAAATAAAAAATTTTTTTAAAAAACAACGACTTGTTTTGGAGCAGCTCCATTACTGCTTTTTATACCGTCTCAGCTGTTCGACGGTTATTTTTCTAGGTTGGGCGGCATACATGCCGAACACTGAACATGTTGAACGTGAACAACATGTTCTGCTGCTTGAGAACAGATTTGTTTTTTTTGTTTTCCACCTGTGGTGGAGCCACGCAGCGGGAGGAGCCACCGGAGGTTTTCTCCACATGTTTTTTTATTTTTTTTTATCTCTGGAGTGATTTCCTCGGTGTTGCTCAACACGGTAACGCCCTCCGCGCGGAGAAAACACAACTCATCCAGTCGCACGGACACTTTTACAGGTTCACTAACCGCAGTTTTCCACCAAAAAACAAACCACCTTCGAGGGGTTTTTCTGTCCGTATTTGAACTTGTCGATGGTACTCGCCCGTCAAATTTGTATCTATAATTTTGAACAAAACTATTTTTAACAACCAAATACAGCCCCGCCGCATGTTATCGAGACTCGAGGCTCAAATTTTGGGACGCGCTGGTTTCAAGAGCGAACGTCCCGCTCTGAGCGTCGCAGTACGCAGCTTGTTATGCTAATAAGCAGTCTTTTAATTGTTCTTCTTTTATGAAGTGAAGACGAGAATGAAATCACACCGACGGTAGAAGTCTCAAAATCGGGACTTCCGCCGGGCTTAAATTGAGATGAAACGTAAAATATCTGGCCGGGGTGAAAATAAGCGTGAAGTGAAAGGGAGTCTGAACGCGAGCGAGTGCCTCCTTCGACCTTGAACCCCCGAGGTACAAGGTTAACGCTCCACCGCATCGAGCTCAGGTTAGCTGCAAAAGAATCCAGTAAAAAAAAAAAAAAAATCTAAAGCCTCCTTTTTTTTTTTTTTTTAATCACACGTGGTGCAATTTGAAACTGCGTACGTTGAGGCCGTTGTTCTTGCGCGGTCCGTGACGCAGTAACGTCGGTGTCGAGCTGCGCTCGCCCAGAAAAAGGCAGTTTTTCTCCTGCGGTTGTTTTTTTTTCTTATTCTGCTGAGTTTTGAGATTTATCCCGTTGCGTTACTTGAAAAAAAAAAAACAGAAAAAAGAGGGGGGGGGGCACTGATATATATATGCATACACTCCCGGGCTGCTTATTATGCCACGTTATCGTGACGGGATTCTTTTTTTTTTTTCTTTCCCCGGTCTATTGAGAGCGAGTGGCCTATTTACATGTGAATTCCTCCCGCAGCCCTGCGAAAGTAATAGTGAACGGGGCCACCTGCAAGGGGAAAGGGGGGAGGAGGGAGGAGGAGGAGGAGGAGGAGAAAGAGGAAGAGGAGGAGGAGGGTGGTTGAGGAGCTGCAGAAGCGCACTCCTGTTTTCTTTGGTGCAGAGAAGAGAAGCCGCCTGGTTTCATTAAAAAAAAAAAAAAAAAAAAAGATTTGTGATTCAAAAATCACAATTATTCTTGCAGGCAACTACGATCTTCTCCCGGCGCGTGAAAATAGGTTAAAGCGCAACGGATGCCCTCGAGGAGAGGTTGCCCAAAGAGTCGGAGGGGTTCGCTCTGTACGTCTTTAGGCTACGAAGGCGCTGACTTGGAGAGTTTTTGGTTAAACCCCCGTCCCAAATATGGTCACCCCTGCCACCAAAATCTGTACGTGCGTAAAAAGGACTTTTTTTTTTCATTCTCTCCGTCCGACGTTGGCCCTCGAACCCTCCGAGAGTCGCCCTCACTCAACGTCCACGATGCACCCGATGCCCAGACGTCAAATCTGGTCCACAAAGAGCCGTGGCCTCCCCCGCTCCAGTCTGGGTATTGTGAGGCACGGGCGTGTGATAATCTGTCTTTGGTCTTGTTTGGGCACGAGGGATTACGGTGGGGTTTAGGCCGCGGTCACCCCCCACCCCTCACCCCTCCCTCCCCGGGGCGCTTTATGTTTTGCACACTGACTGATGGGGAAATTTGCGGCGACCAGCGGTCTCGAGAGTCGTTGGGTTTCGTCACTCGACGGGTGAACGCCCCCCCCGGGAATAGTTTCAAGATTGTAGGTTGTAGATTTGGCGCTTTGTTCAACCAGCGAGGGGTTGTGTGGTTTCGTCGCGTTTGAAATGAATAACTCAAGAAAAAGACATGAAATAGCGCAATTTTTAACGAAACAAAACCCCAAAACAAAACATTTGTGAACACAAATCTGTCAAACTACAGGAAGAACCGTGAGCATAAATTTGAATGACGCGTCTCGGCATTTTAAAGCAGAGGGAAAGAAAAAAAATGAAAGTTGGATGAAAAAAAAAACGTACGTATCTGTACGTAAAAATAAAAGAATTGTATTTACATGTGCCCTAAAACATCAACACCCACAAAACAGGGTGAAAATCTGAGAGCTATCGACATTGTATTGAAAGAAGAGATTTGAGGGGGAAAAAAATGCCACATGGTCTTTTGTATGTTTTATGTTTTATTTTTTTTTGTAAATGAGGACACGGGACAGTCGTCTAGACGCTCTGCTCTCCGCGTTGCTAATTGAAATTCAAATCAGATACGGTCTCTGATTCACCTAAGGGCCTCTGGGCGCTATCGCCCGCCCCCACCACCGCCCCCACCACCGCCGCCGAAATGAATCACAAACCCAAAACAGAAGAAGAAGCCTTCTCAGAGGTTCACGCGGAGGTCACGCGCATAACTCCTCTCCTAAAATGTTTTAATTGCGTGTCTGCTTTGTGAGATAGTGTTAACGGTCCAGAAGAGGGAGCAGAGGGGATGAAACGTGGCCGAGGTCAGAAGCGGGATGAAAACGGATGTTTTATTACGCGCCTGTCGTGAGTGACACGCAGGCTCGGGTTGCACCGCCCATTCGTAAAACCGTCACCAAGTAAAACTGTCACCAAGTAAAACCGTCACCAAGTTTATGAGCAAAAGGGCCGTCCGGAGCTGGTTTTAAATTCACGTTTTACTAAGTCTGGTTGCATCAGTGAAAGACTGGAAGAAAAGTAAAGACTTCTAGCAGCACTAGATGTAATGTAAAAAAAAAAAGGAAAAAGAAGCACCTCGGAAGGCCGAACAATAAATCAAACCTTACGTTTTTGTAGGTAAATAGGACTTTTTTTGTTGTTGTTTTTTTTTGTATATACTGTGGAAATATATACTGTAGTGCGTTTTAAGGTTTGTAGTATTTATACACGTCATGATAAAAAGATATATTTACTGCCAATATTTTATAGTGATGGCGTAAAAAAATAAACAATTCCATGGGATGATTTGTTTTCCCACCTTGATATAAAGACTAATATAAAAAAAAAATCTGTAAGCATTATCAAATCAAATTATAACAAATTTGGATAGCCGAAAGTGTTCTGAAAAAAACCACAAGACGTAGCATGAATGGTTAGCCCCTATACTGACCACGTTATGAGTTTAAGGGTTAAAGTGAAATACCACCGATGACCACTAGGGGCTGGCTCCAGCATGGTGTCGTTAGCTAGATTCACTCTTTCCGTTCAGTGATGTTCAAAGATATTTGCCTTTGACTGCCTGCCTGATTTAATTGACGTGGTAAAAGTGGGCGGGGCTTAGTGTCCTCATGTTGCTACTTAGATCCGCCCCTCGATCCTCCCCAGTTTGTCCAAATATGGGGATGGCCAAAATGCTTCAAAAAGAAAAGTTATAAACTCATAGCCGATGGCACATTGCGTTTCATTTGAAGTATATTGCACGTTTGTAAAACAATAAAAGGAAAAGTAGACTACAGGTAGGAACGATTTTAAACTTCCAGCTGCAGTTTTTTTAACTTGTGTCACTGGTCGGTGTGCGGATACGATTCTCGAGCCTTTTGGGAAGTCAAGTATACGTTGCTGCTTTCAATGACCCACTTTACATCACCTCCAAATCAAATTGTCCTTATTGGACACACGTTGGACGGTTTAATTGAATCTGCAGCGAGAACGACACCGTTTCATTCCACCACTAAACGAGAGCCGTCCATGTCTATCCACTCCGATTTGACGTTTTCCCCTCTCGCTTGGCCTCCTCTCGGTGTAAACAGCACGACCCCCACCGACCTCCCCCCCCCACACCATGCCGGCATTAACACTGACGGAGGTATTTTAAACAGCCACAACACGAGAGAGAGAGAGTCTCGACGAGGAGTCCATTAACCGCAAAGAAAGGCGAAGCTGAATAATGAACCGGGGCCCTTTTTTTAGCAGGGATGAGGAAGAGGAGGAGGAGGAGGAGGGCGGCGGCGGTTATGTTGATGTTCCTCAGTGATTAACACTCCCCACTCTCGTGGCCACAGCTTCTCAATCTGCCTCCATTTCCATGGCGATCAGAGCACCGCAGGAACCCTCTGGCTTTTATGAAGCGGAAGTGTTTTTTTTCCCGCCCGGTTACGTCTATCAGAGATATTTTTGAAGGGGTGGTGCGCCTTCGGACGAGATCTTCCCCACAGCCGAGGAGGAGGAGGAGGAGGAGGAGCAGATAAGAGAGGATTGATGGGAGTTTTTCACTGCCTCTTATCTGCAGCAGAGTCTCCAGGGGATGCCTGGGGATACCCGTCTCACCTCTGGAGGTGGAGAGAGACTGCACTTTGTCTTTGCCGGTTGATCTGTCTCACAACTCGTGACCAAGATTAGGTCAAAAGTCAACATCGCGGTCCATCAGACGTCTTATCGAGTGTCCTCCCTCTCCTCCCCCGCTGCTGTGACGGAGGCTGGGTGTGGAGGGGAACAGTCAGGTTGGAGGTTTTCTATGAGAACCAGACTACATTGAGGAGAAGGAGGAGGAGGAGGAGGAGGAGAAGTTAAGGCGTCCTCCCGCTCCCAGAGCCATAAATCAAAATAAATTAAAGTCAGGCTCCTTCAGCACATATGGTCCCCCTCACCAGAAGATACTTCTTTTTTTTTTTTTTTAAACCAAGCCTGGGCTGCGTCAGTACAGTGATTGAAATATTTCAAACAAATGATTTTACTAAACGGGGCGGCGTGATTTGAACGTTTATGTTCAAATTAGCTGCCGGGAAACGTCTGTCATCCGTCCAAAGCATCGAACTGGTGCACAGAAAGTTGCTGAAGAAGTTTCAATGAGCAAAACGAGGGCAATGTTTGAGCTTTCAGCCGGCTCAATCGGCTCCGACTTCCTTATTTTCTTTTGTTATTAGTGGAGATTTTGTCCTGTTCCTTCACCGTGTAAAGCTAAAACACAACGAGCCCCTTCGAGTTAAGTGACATCGTGTATAGACATTGTACTTGTCCTCTTACTGTCACAACAGGGAGAGGAGACTACAAACAAGTTCATTGTTACAGAATTAAAAGGGAAATAAACCAACATGCAAATGGAAACCAAACCCAACAAGGCGGAAGTCAAAGGAGAGATGGTTTCCGTCTTGACTGCCACCACCTTTTATAGTGGAGCCGGACCAGGTGACCCGACTCCGCCCACCAGACTGACGTGCCGAAAATAAATGTTTACGTTACGTGAAATCACATTTCATCGAAATGTAATATCGTTTCCACAATATTGCTGTTCTGAATCCAAAATGAAATTTCGGAATCAATAAAACACGTCTTCAATCTGTTTATTTTTTTTAAATTTTATTATTTTGTAGAAATTGTTGTCAAAAACATAAGGCATCCATATCCTTTTTTTGAAGAAGAAGAAGAAGAAGAAGAATGAGTACAAGCTTGTTGGCCCATGGCGGGCCAAAAAAAAACAAAACAGTGAGGGTCAAAGGTGGCCCGCGGGACCCCAAATTGGGCAGCTGAGGTTTAGTATCGCTGCAAAGCGTGAAATAGACACGCACGCCCAACTACAGCAACCGTGAGATACTTTGGGCTGTCTAGGTGTGAAAGTTACACGTTTTGTAAGCGTGAAACGTACACACGGGTGAATGTCGCGTGACGAAGGATCACGTGACCGAGGTCCCGCAACAGAGGTGTTGAGGCCGGGTGCGAAGGACATTCCTCGGCATGTTTAGGAAGCAGCAGGGTCGGTTCTGTGGCATTGATTGCAGTTTATTTAATAACCTCGACCAAATGTTTTTGCTTAGTTTTCCTAGAAACCAAACGCCTCAAAAAGCGCCATATGAAGTTTCATTTTCTTCCACTACCGGAAAACGTCGAACTCTCACGCCTAGACACGTTTTGAGGCGTGTCTATTTCACACTCAGCCGTGATGCCGAGTTGCTCAGAGGATCGTGTCGCATTGTAGAAAGCAGCCAAAAGGTTCTAAAAAAAAAAAGGAACAATTTATTTGACAGCGACGGATGCCCGTCAGGTTAAACAGGAGAAGGAGCTCCCTGATCCTTCACCTCCTCTTCGTCTCCCGTGGCAGTAAAAACTCACCGTGCACGTTAAGCCTCTTATCACTTTCACGCCCCACAGCGCTGCTTTGTTTGTGATCCTCTACCTGTCTGTCAAAACCCTCACACGTGGGAGTTTTTTTTTTTTTTTTTTCTTTCAGGAGCAATGCGCCAGATATCAGATTTATTCGCCGATTTAATGTCATTAATTAACCTTTTTTTTTTGGGGGGGGTTTCTTAAAACTTCAAACTGACCCGTCTTGTCTTCGTGACCACACAGCGAGCTGTCGGATTAGAATAAAAAAATAAAATAAATAAATAATAAAAAAAAAGACTTCTGAGCTCCTGACAGTCCAGTTAAAGCAGAGTAATCCTCTCTGCCTCACATGAACGGTAATTATCTCCGCGCTTAGTTCTGCCGAGTTGACCCACATGAGTCCGTCAGCACCTCCGGGTGACACCAGTCCGCTGGGATGAGTTCATTTACACTGAAAAAAAGAACCACGACACAGTTTGTAAAGAGCTCTGGGATGAAAATACTGGTCTGGTGACGAATAGTTAAATGCTGGTTGTGCAGACTGATGCTGTTTGCCCATTTTGTATAAACAAAGAAACTCCTTGTAAGTTTTTTGTTGTTGGTTTTTCTTGGGGCTTGTTTCTGCAGATGAGTGTTTTGAGTTTCCAGATTTTGACTGACTGTCTACATTGTTTGCACAAAGTTTGGACACGCCTGCTCGTTGAAGACGTTTCGTGTCTCCGTGGCGGCTGCAAGCTGCTGTCGGATTGCATCGTGTTTTTTTTGCAGGTTGTCAAGGTTTACGCGAAGGAAGCCTTTAAGGGACTTCTCCAAACTGAGCACAAACATTGGACGAAAATGGTTGATGTGTTTATTTTTTGGGGTCATTGTGAATCTCTTGAAACACGTTTGAAATTTGTACGGCAAAAAAATAATTCCCCAACAAATGTCTGATAGTATCAAATGAAGAAGTGATGGCATCCTCCTCCCCACCCAAAGGTCAAAGGTCAACTTTTACAATAACTCGGGAACAGAAGGGGCAGATTGTGACCATATTTCACATTTATATGTGTGAAGCATCCACGTTTTTCTTTTTTTTTTTTTAATCTGTAGCTTCTTTGCAGCAACATCTGTCGTGGGGACAACTTTGCATTCGGTCAAAAATCAGCTTTATTGGACATTATTACAGATCTGCGGTAACGTACGAAGTCGTCCAGTCGGACCGGTGGCTGCTCTCAGGAGAATCATTTCCGTTAATCGAGCGACGAGTCAGCTTCTTATCTTTTGTCCACAAGCACTAAGTTTCCCACGTACGGTATTTACGGAAGCACACGAACAGACTTTCTGTCTCTTTAACACAATCAAATACAATTTGAAAATGTAGTAATTACAGTGGAAACGTTTTTTTTCCACGTACTCTTTCAAAATAAAATGCTTGCAGCTGAAATAAAAGCTTTATCGTGTTCTCTTAAAAAATGTGGCCGGAGTCGGATTCACTCACGGGACGTCCACAGTCGTATTAAAATGCACTGATTGTCTCTAACTGCGCAGGTATTCCTCACTATTGTTCCCATTTAATTCATTACTGCTGCCGCACAAAGCCGGTGTCAGGACAGATTACACTCCGGCCGACCCGTCTGCAGTTTCAGACACATTCCCTGCCGGATTAAATTCCTCCTCTTTTTGTTCTTTGTCACAAAACCTCGAGGTCATTTTCTCTTTTTTTTATTTTTTTTTATGTTGAACAGGTTACTTCAGGGATTATTGTTCTTTTGTTTGAAGTAACCAAATGTTCCCAGCGTTACATTTACAACATTTAGATCGAATATTTGGATAGTTTTAACATTTAAAAAACATCAGCTGATCGCCATTAGAAATGAAAGATGAAAGATTTTTATGAAATCCAAAGATCAAAGTCAACGCTGGTGCAAGTCTGTGTTTTTAAATATATTCAGAAGATAACTATAAACCACCCAAAAAGAACTTTAATAATCCGCCCTTGTGCTGAACTGGAGCTGCAGAAACGAGAGCGAACTCATAATGTCTCTTCTGTCTCTTTTTTTTTTGCAATGTGAGCTGAAATCTGAGTCAAGAGTCCCAAAGCCAGATCTGAGCTTTATACAGACTTGGAGCCTCATTAGCAATCTATCTTTGTGTCCATGAAAAAAAAAAAAAAACCACACACACAAAGTGTCTTTGTCTTTGGGGGCAGCGTTTGATACGCTGCAGCAAAGGGGGCCCCGCCGAGCTCGGAGACACCAGCGAGGACTGAAAGCAGACACTCCACAAGCATAGAGGCACCTTCAGAGGAGACAGATCCGTCCTTGTTATCGGGGACGAGAACCCCGGTCGGTGCGTTTTTATACCTCCAACGCGTGAAGCCAAGAACAATTTGGTTGTTTAAAAAAAACAAAAAAAAAACTAATATCTATGTGATGATTGGCAGCCGTCCAAAGTCTAAAAGCTTTTTTTTTTTTTTTTTTTTTCTTCCTGCTTGTCAGGAACTCGGGTTTGGGGGGGATTTCGTAGGGGGACGTTTTTTTTTTTTTTTTTTGCTTTTGGTCCAGCTGCGGTTTTTCAGCGTCCGTCGTGCACGTCGACGGTCGGAAAAAAAACATGAATGGAAGGAAAAGTGAATGACGGCAAAATAAAAAAAGAAATAAAAAAAGAGGAAGTTCAATCAGGAGGAAAAGAAAGAGGAGCTCGCTCACTGATAGAGACTGACTGCGGGACGACTGCGTCTTTACAGGACATTTATTTTGAGCACACGTGCCACTTTTTAAAAAAAAAAAAAAAAAGCAGCGCCCGGCGTTCTTTGACGTTTCCGCTGAAGAGGCTTTCGACCAATCACAGCTCAGCAGTCAAAAAGAAAGCGGCGGCGTTTCCTACAGTTAGCTGCTTGGCTACATTTGTGAAATTGAGTTGAAGATGAAGGACTTTGATTGATGCAGTTGTACAACAGTTGCGCAGGAATATAAACTCTTCAATCAACATATTTCTTTAATCAACGTAAAGAATGTTAATTGCTCTTAAAAATCTGCTGAGCTAAATGTGACCCGGTGACAGCAGCTGACAATTTTCTCTGCACTAATTTGAAGTGTTACTTCTCATCACGCCGCCGCTTAAAAATAAACCTGTTTATAATATTTGGGGGGGGGGGGGGGGGGGCGAGGTTTCCGTCCGTCTTGTGAATCTCGAGAACCCCCCCTCTAGCAAATTTGTTCAAACTTGTCAAAAACATTCCCCACAGTACCGACGAGGAACCGATAAGATTTTGGAGGGCGAAGGTCAAAACTCAAGGTCACCGTGACCTCACGTCACGATATCTCACGGACGCGTCGAGGGGCCCGCTTCAAATTTGGCGCCAACGTTCACTCGGACGCAAGGATGTCGTGTAGAGAGTTTGGCGGTGAAAGGTCAACGTCCACCTGACCTTTACGTTTCATCCATGCTTGCCCAATTCCACTCCCGCGAACGCAACATCTCAGGAACGGATATGCAACGCGTGTAAACTACAACGTGAGCGGTCAACGGAGCCGGGTTTGTAATCCATTGCACCAAAAGTAAAACTAACCTTTTGTGAGCCGAACACACGGTTGCGGTCACCGACACCGCTTCTGAAGTCGAAGGTAGAAAGTATGTTGCGCAAAATCAAATGTTTTTCTTCGAGAAAACAACGACCAAAAAAAAAAAAAAACGACAGAAGGTTTTTCCTCTTGATAAATTGGAGGAAACGGAAAATGGCCGTATCGGTTCGGGACTTTCATGCTTGAGAACCGAGGTGAGAAAAAAAAATAAACATTGCTGCAACCAGAACAGCGCGTGCCTCGTGAATAGTGTTCCACAAATTCAGCAGCTTTTCCATACACAATAGCACACACACACACACACACACACACACACACACACACACACACACACACACACACACACACACACACACGCACACACACACACGCTCGGCAAAAGACCTGTTCAATCAGAGCGGGCAGGTGCATCCTGCTGCCGCAGGAAGTCTTCAGCTGCACGCTCCCTGACAGACGAGCATGTGGGCAGCGGGGGGAAAGAAAAGAAAACATCTGCAGCTTCCTCGCTCGGCGCCCGGAGAATTACGCACGACGTGTCGTAGCAGAACACAGAATGTGACATTTCGAGCTGCTTTTCTCGGCCTTAAATCCCAAATCTGGGAGCGCTGACAAGAACACCTCCTCTCGGTCTGATTTCTCTCTGAGCGCCGGGGCCCGATAAGACTCTTTTAAAACGCAGCATGAAGCTTTTTTTTTTTTTTTTTTTTTTTTAGGACATCTGCACTTTAAAGCTGACAACATCCTGATTTGAACGTCAAGAGAAAAAAAAAAAAATTTGAATTTTGAATTTTTTTTTGAAAATTTTGAAAAAAAAGAAGAAATTCACTCGTTGCTAACGGCGCCGGTTAGAGAGGAGGAGATTGCGTGACTACAGTTCGTAGTTTGAACACGCTGAAGTTAGAAGGTTTTTCTTTCAGCCAAAACCTTTTGTTTTTCTCTCTTCTTCTTCTTCTTGCAAATAAATACCCACAGATGACCGTATCTGGGGGTTATCAGCTGGAAAAACACAAACGGGACCCCGATATGAAGTCTGACCTCGTCCAGATTAAAATCTGATACTGAAATCACCGAAAATTAATATTCTATATAGGCTGCATATTTTCCAAGGGTTTGTCCAGGCAGTAATGTGAAGTAATATGACTTAAAATGTACTTTTTCTTTTTTTTTTTTTTTTTTTTAAAAACAACACATTAAACTATGTATATGACCACCATAACGTTTGTCCATCAGGCCTCGTTTTCAAAACACATGTTGACATTTTTTTTTTTTTTTTTTTAAATACGATGAATAAACAGACAGTAAAAATGAACGCCTTACGACGTAAGTTTACCCGACGTGTTAGCAAACAGTCTCACATCCAGCAGTCGCTAAAAAACAAAAACAACGTCAGCTTTCGTTTGTGTTCACGTTTTTAGCCGACGGTAAGTCTCATATTCTGTTTAACTCCCCGAGACATCTTTCATACCTTTAAACACTTTGTCAGCTTTACTGCATTTGTCTGTCCGCCGTTTGATGCCGAGCAGGTCGTGTAAAATGGGTTTAATCAATTTTTGTTTTCAGTAAAAACATTTGAAATGTTTAAATGACTCATTTAAAAAGAAAAACCACAACCACCAGCTTTTAAAAAAAAAACAAACGTTGGGAAACGATTAGCTTCGGTGTTAGCGGTCGGAGAAGGAGGCCCCTTAAATAACCTCCTGAGCGTCACGAACCTATCGTGACGTGAACGTATCATTCACGGCGATGAGTTCATTTTACGTTTCAGACTTTTGCTTGAACGTTGCAGCATCTTCAGCATCAGTTGTCGCGCATAACTCGGTGGATGCTGCCCGCTCTATTCCTGCAGAGGGGAGCAGTGAGAATATGTGGGTTTGTTTTGTTGCTGCATAGTTGCCCTCAGCTGTCCCATCACTCAGCAGGGGAGGGGCAGGTTTTTTTTTGTTTTTTTACCCCCCCCCCTCCACTTTTCCCTCTTTTCACTCTCAGACGAGGCAACTGGGTCAACCTCCGAGCTATTAAAACTCCCTTTCGTGCCTGTTGGAACAGCGGGACGAATGGGGTCCCACTTCGTTCGGCTCAGGCACGAACAAAAGCCCCCCCCCCCCCCCTTCGCATCCCAAATGAAGCGAGAGTGGAGGGGAAAAATGCACTAACTCCTGCTTATTCAACGTGCTCGCTGACCAGGAAACAACTGCGGGTTACACAATCAAAACGACGGCATCCCGGTTGGGACGGAGGACATAACGACGTTTTAATCACGGCTACAAGCCTGGACGCAACAAACAGCAAGAACACACGCACACACACACACACACACACACACACACACACACACACACACACACACACACACGCGCGCACACGCACACAGCAGTCGAAGCGGATGATGTTTTCTGAGAATTTGCATTTCATAATAGGGACGTCCCTTCCCCTCCCTGCTTCGCTGATTGATTGCGAGTGGTCCCTCTCCCCTCAAATGAAAACCTGAATTATTCAAGCACAATTTGGCAGGTCGGACTGTATTCATTTCCTGTTCAATCAGACAGTTTGATGGGTATTTAGGAACCACTGAATACATCTGGAAAGAGTAATGGAGCTATCTTTGAGAAGCGTCCCACTAAAAATAGAAAAGATATCTTTAAGAGAAATGGGGGCGACGCTCGACTTCAAGTGTTTTTGTTCGTGTTATATGTCAAAGTTTTGTTCTTGAATTCAAAGGTAATAAAAGTCAACAGTGTTGCGAGCAGCAAAAATTTAAAATGTAGTACCTTCGTTTGATAGAGATATTTCCCTGGATGAGGGAACATTTTGTCCTGCTCTAGAGTAGCACTAGAGGTACCGTACTGGCATCACCAAATTTATTGGGATCGACCCTCCGGACACCATAAATGCCAAAACTTCATAGGGCTGTTATTATCGTGTAAAAACTAATTGCAATTAACGATTTACTTGTCTTTTTCTGTTCATTTTAATCCACTATTGTCTAATCCACATTTGTTGACGTTGACATTGTAGTCGATGATGTAATATTTGCGATCCATCCATAGTAGTTGTCGGGATATTTCAGTCTGGACCAAAGCGGTGCACCGACAGCTACAGTAGCTCCATAAAAGCCACCTTTTTTCTTTTCACTGCCGACGTCCCTGCTGCGCCCTTCTCGCCAAACAAACCTCACATTACTCGCATTATAATCTACCGTGATGTCACTGAGCAAACACAAGAGGGGCCAGCGAGCTAATAATAAAACACTTCCTGGTGCACGGTTTGTTGATGCTCTGCCTATAAGCAGGTGCAGTGAGCTCACTCTGCCGGGACAAGACTGTAACTTAAAACCGTTCAAATTATGGCCCGTGAAGTCGCACAACAACAACAACCATTAGAGCTTGTTTTGTCTGGAAGCCTTGTCCAACAAAAAAAAAGGGGAAATCTAATATGTTTGTTCGTTGTTTTTGGCTTCCAAGGTCTAAAACCGCACACGAAAGAGCCGAAGGGGACGTCTGAGGACACGATGAAATGTCAGTGATTTGCCAGCGTTCGTGTATAATGTACGTTCAAGTCCGCCGGAGCTTTTATCTCTGGGGTCACTTTCAGGTTCACAGTTGGACCGGCTTCATGGGAAACAATCACCCTGTCATAGAGAAAAAACAAATCATCTTTTGTTTTTAGAGTTGCTAAATAATGACCTTGAGCTTTCGAATAAACTTGTTTTTCCTTATTTCATTAGACAATCAGACTAAATGAAATGATCATTTAATGGACGTCATTACTCATAATATTTAAATAGGAGTTTGAAAATGTGAAAAAAAAAAGAAGTCTTCCAATCAATTAAAAAAACAGGTTATATTAAATATTCTGGATGTTTTTGCATGTATACATTTATGTGTTACGTCATGTGATGTTTTTTTTTTTACCGCGTCTGAGTTTACGTTCAGTCATGTCTCGTGCGTACATACTTTAGTTTGTTTGGGCTCAGGCTGCAATACCACCGAGTGCCACTAGAGGTTGGCTCCAAAAAGCCTCCGGCTACATAGATTCTGATTCAACTTCTCTCATCAAATACAAAGTCAGTACATTTTTTTCCACGAGTTATCTCGGTGTCATTAGCTAAAGTCGCTCCTTCTTATTCGTTTTCTGGCGGTCCGTCTGAAAAATAATCCCGTCATTAATTTGAATATAAGCCTTAAAAAGCGGTGTTTTTGGGGGAGTGTCCGTTTGATTGACAGGCCTCTGGTGCAGTCAGATTTCCTCTATCAGTGGGCGGGGCGTAGTATTGTTGGCTTTCCAATCAGATTGAGTCAGATCTTCCACTCGCTCCTCCCCCAGCTCGCCCAAATATGGTCGGAAATAAACGCTACGAACTCGCAAAGATGGCGACGGCCAAAAATCCGAACTTGAGGCTTCGTAACTGCCGCTCACAAACCAGCAGGTGACGTCACTGCTGGTTGCCACTTGGTTTATTGACACAAGCTTATGTAAATTTGTCTAAATCCCACGGTCTTTCTAGAAGCGTTCATGTTGTTGCACAACGGTTGCTCGGTTAGTAAGTTCCCTTCCCGTGTAAATGTGAAGTATTTGCTATATTAAAGGTGTGTTGTGTTGGTTATTATACAGTATTTCCTGGAATTTAGGACAGAGGAGTCACATTGAAAACCGAGATCATGTCTCTTCCCGACTCAATTCCTGGTCTTCTACATTTTTATAATGAAAGAAGTAGAAGTAGAGATTCTTGAAGAAAAATAGTTTGTCCTCTTTTCTTCCTGTGCAATCGTACGAAATTTAACGGTGTCTTCTTTTAGGTTTTGGAAATGTGATGACGAGAGAAAAGAGTCGGGAAGCTACAAAAGTGCCCCATCAGACTGAGACTAGGGATTTTGTGATTACATGATATGCGCCTTAGCCCGAGGCCTCCACATCGCCCCAGATCAGACCAGTTCATGATAGGTGACAGCTCTCTGCAGAGTATTGTCAGAGTGCCAGTCAACCCATTTAGTTTCCGTGCCGAGTTATATAACACAAAGCTTCAAAGCTTTTCGGTAGATTCACGTCACTTCACAATTCCTACATTCTTTGTAAGACGTGTTTGTTCAATATCACCAGTTTTAAGTCTTAAATTGGTTCCAGCGCGCCCGATTTTCTGAAGCGACTTTGTGACCAAACTACAGAGGACGGTTTGCCTTTCAGGTTTGTGTCCCTGCTGTTAGTAAAGATGAGACAAAAAAAACTTCCTACAGCGTTATAAAACTTTGACTTGTTGCTAAGAAGTGAAAAAAAAAATTGTTCTTGTGTGTTTGAAGTTTAAACCCATATTTACCACAAAAGGTAACATGTTGTTTCAGGAAGAAAGAGGGCAAGCTGTAATTCACCAGCGTCATCTTTAAATATACCTTCTTTTTTTTTAAACGCTGTTGTCGTCTCACGGGCCCAAAACAGTCATTGTGAGCATAAAACAACTTAATGACAGCAATTTCTGTACTCTTGTGCAAACGACTGTGGCTTGCTGCAGCGGCAGTTTGAGAAGCTCAAGCTGCTATTTTCTGTCCTCACTATATTTGCTTGTTGCACTGAAAAGTTTATACTTCCACATTCATATGAAAATAAAAACAAAAAAGATTTGTCTTCAGGCACCCCAAGAGAGTGATAAAAATATCTAACTGCAGTGACACTCCTGTGGTTAGTTAGAATTATGGAAACAGCTATTAATGGCTTCACGTCACACAAAAGCAACACATAAATATAACAATGACAAAATCCATACATATTAAACAATATTAAAACACTGCCGGATTAAATTGAAAGTAAAATCACAACTGAAAAAATGTACACTGGATGAATTGCTCTATTTTGGTGTATCTGGTCCTTTGGAAGCTAAATGCTCCACTACTGTCGCCAGCTAGTCGCTGACTTCATCTGTTTGTTGTTTGAGGAAATGAGACTGAAGGACACCAAAACGCACTGTGGAGTTTAGAGGAACTTTACAGCTTGGTGATGAATTCTCTGCTGGTACTTCACTGAGAGGGCACATATAGCGTTCATTGTAAACCTTATAGACACTAAAATATCAATTAAAGCAGCTGTGATAGCTGTTCTTCATGTTTGAAGTGAGGTAATAGAATAATTTATAATTTTCAGGAATGAAACTGGCTCCACAAACCTTCAGACCAGTCATCTCTCTTTGCATGTAAAATCGATTATCTGTAATAACTACCAAAAACGATTTATCAATTCTTTTTCCGTGTCAAGCTTTTAAAGATCTCATGGAGTCAGAATATGTAACTGGTATGTGGTCATTGTAAATTATGTGAATGTCATTGCTTTACACTAAAGCGTGACTCTGACTGTAACCCACAATCCCCGCCTGACCTTTTCTAAATGAGGCAAACCCTGCACATGCCACGGTGTGTTTTTCTACAGTAACTCAATTCAGCCACATATGACTGTAGTAGTCCTACCAGCAAGCACACCCCTCTGTACAGTTTGCATTTCAATATTTGCTGAATATGGCTGAAAGGAAATAGAATAGAATAGAATAACATGACTTTCAGAGTTTCAGAATTAAACTTCATGCTTGTTTTGTACTTTGCACTTCTGTTCTTTATGGCTTTGCAAACAAACTTTCTGTAGCTGCAGGCGTTTGTCTTTTCCAAATGAAATGAGCCCCCCCCACCCCCGTGTTTCCTATAAAGTACCTTTTTCTCCTCCCCTCTGTGTGACTCAGAGGCTCTTTGGCTCGGAGAAAGCCTGATCCACTCAGGTTTATCAGCGACCGGTCAAAACGTGACCGCTTCCCATGACCTCATGAGTAATTGGTTTAAACTCTAAATCCCAAACGGTGGCAAGCGCGCCTGTAACAACATTCCCCGCATTCACCGAGGAGAGGTGGAGATGTGGAGGAGTGTGGACGGTAACAGGCGGTGACTGGTACAGTACAGTCTGCAGTCAGGTGGGACTGGACGCACACATTTACTGTGAAAGGAGGGCGGGCGGCACCGTGACCTTCGTGCCTCAGGCGGGGTTTCTAACGACTTTAATGGTGTTTATTTTTAAAGCATTTAGTCCTTTTTTTTTTTTTTACTTTCTCTTTTGTAAATAATAGATTCAGGTGGGTTTTCTTGGTGGGTTTGACACTAAGACACCTCTTTGGGAAAGTGAGATGTACAGTTGTGTATCATCAGCATACAGGAATGAAAGGATACGTTGTGATTTGGTGTGATGGGACCAAAAGGGTCGCCGCGAGTCACAGTTGTCGCCGACGGGCTACCGAGACGAAGTACGTATAGATTGAATGTTAGCGGGCCGTTAACCGAGCCTTGTGGAACCCCACAGACATGTTTGACTCCAGATGTGAAGTGGCCAATAGATACGAAAAGACTGTGTCAAAATCATCTCTCAAATTCAGCGATACTAGAATGGAAAGTTTGTTTGCATCACTGTTGATTTTTAAGATCATTGATCACTTCGACAGGAACAGTTTATGTACTGTGATTCACTCTGAAGCCCGACTGGTCCACATCATACAGGCTGTGGAGGGTTCGGTAAAAGCTGTTGTTTGTAGACAACCTGGTCAAGGCGTAACAGGAGGGTTGGAGTTTGGTTCATAGCCAGAGTCGGGTCTAATTATTGCTTTTCGGTGTCGGAGTAACAACGGGAGGTAGAGAAAACACAGGACCGTAAGGAAGCGTTGGGCAGAGAGACGTTGGGATTGAACATATATCTTTGTGAGTCACTGAGGTTGAAGAAGTGACATTAGGATTTATTACTTTTTCAAAAGAATTATAATTTACACCCTTAAAACTTTAAGTGTAACCGAGTTTGAATGGCAGGAAAGCAGCTTTTTCTTCCATCAACTCTCAGATTTCAAAACTGCATCGTCATTCTTTTTTAACAACTTTTAAATGACTTTTGTTTTGCTGCCAACATGGCTGGTAAAGTGGAATAACTTGTCACAGCCAACCTCAAGCAGCATTTAGCCTGGTGGGTATTTCTCCACCCCGCCGGTGGCGTCGACGCTACATTTAACATTTGTGTGTGTGTGTGTGTGTGTGATGAAACCTTGCGTGTTTTTACTTGTCGAGAAGGAGGTTTGTTCCCAAATCTGAACAACAATTAAGAACCCTTTTATACAAATGAGGCATTTCTTTCGTTATGACTTGCAGGATGGCGCTGCAGTTTTATTGAAATCTTAAATTTTACTGAAGCTCTGAAGTCTCAAATCAGAAACAGAACGACTCCATCTGCCAACTGCAGTAAATGTGTAAAAATTAATCACACGTGCCGATTTTAAACATGCTGGGGCGTACAGGGAATGTCAAACAGCTTCCTTTTTTTTATTTATTTAATCTAATGATCATGAGGACACATTAAGTAACCACATATGATTTTAATGAATATAAACACGGACCTCGACTGTACATATATTATATTTCTTTTCTGCTGATTCCCTGGAGAGTTTTTTTTTCCAAACCCTTGCAGTTTCCACATCAGCAGGGGCCACAAACCCCCGACCATTAAGTTCATGCATAATTTATCTCGGCGTAAAAGGACCCAATTATACCGTGTGTGTATTACAACAGACCGCGGCTCACATTAAACTGTGGTTTCTTTTCTGGGTTGTTTTTTTTTTTTTCACCAAAAGGCTACAAATAGAGTCCTTTGAAATGAATACACCGGGGGAATCAGAGATGGCAAAGTCAACAGCGCCACAAGTGTGTAGGAATATTTAATCCGCCAATTACAAGCCCCCTCCCCCTCCCCCCCCCATGCATACATTCAACACTGTGTAAATGCACGAGCATCTGGAGGGAATTTTATTCATGTGAGAGTGTGCTGTTTACATGCTTGTGTGGTAGTCGTGGCGTAGCCTCCCGGTCCACGGGGGGGGGGGGGGGGGGGGGTTAACTGCATCGGGCTCTGGGGGAGGAAGGGTGGGGGGGTGCTGATAGTGAAGACATTCATTTTAGGGAGTGCCAAACACACACACACACAACAACAAAACAAAAAAGCAGCTTTCTCTAATGCTTTGCTGTGTCTCAGAGCGAAAACAATCTGTCCGCAGAGAGACACGGTAATTTATGTAGAGTCCCGCTTGTGGGATTCAATCTTGAATTTCTTAATAGTGTTGAACAATGACAGGACTAAAGATAGAACTGAATGAAACGACAAATGCAGTAGCAACTTCGTTACTACCCAAGCAGAAACCAATAATCAGGTCACCAGTTGGTTTGTTGGTTATGAAGCCTCGAGTTTTGATCTTGGCCGGCGCCATCTTGCTAGTTTGGAGCAGGAAGTGACCATATTTGGACGAGCGGTGGATGTGACTCGATCTGATTGGAAACCCGACGATAACACGTCCCGCCCACCGATAGCTGTAACCTGACTGCACCACAGGCCTGCCAATCAAACAGACACGTCCCCAAAAACACGGTTTCTTGAAGTTTAATTTCAAATTAATGACGGGATTATTTTCAAATGGACCTCCAGTAAACTAATAAGAAGGAGCGACTTCTTTAACGACACCAAGATAACTTTTGAAAAAAAAAAAATGACTGACTTATAATTTCATGAGACGACTTGAATGGGAGTCTATGGAGCCGGAGGCTTTCGGGAACCAACCTCTGGTGGCACTCGGTGGTATCGCAGCTCACAGCACTTCCTCATCGGACTCGTTTCTCAGACTTGGAAGTCAACGTCAAAGTATGCGCTGCAGAAAAAGGTCTATTTCAGTGGTCAAGCAGGAACTCGGCACTCAGAGGAACAAGCTGAGTGAAAAAAAAAACAACTTATCTTTAGGTGCTTTAACATTTGTGAAAAAGGAGGAAATCCTGCCAGTGAAATCAGTGGCAGCATAGTGGGTGATACCATGTAGGTTACTGTTATAATACGTTTACTTTTGCCGTGGTTACTTCTGCACCACAACAGCACTGACTCAAACTGACGTGCAGTTATTTGCTGCCCTCTGGTGTACAACTGTGATGATCTGCTCTCGGTGATACGCACCGGTTTTGTTGCACTGATCTGACAGCAGCAACATTTCTGTGTAAACACTTCGTACTCCCTTGTCTGTCACACAATATATGCTTTTTGCAGCACAGTGAAATTTATATCTCTCAACGCTGCTTTTAAAGTGGCACATGTGCACATCGCCCCCCTCCCCCCCAACCACCACACACACACACACACACACACACACACACACACACACACACACACACACACACACACACACACACACACACACACAAACCCAACCCCACCCGCCTGCCTCGACCAGGCAGCCATCCATCCGTCTCAGTGTCACGTGAAGCTCGGCTTGGTGCTTCATTTCAGCCGAGATACTGTGGCGTTAATGAGGGCACCAGGGACAGTGAAACGTGCACACACACACACACACACACACACACACACACACACACACACACACACACACACACACACACACACACACACACACACACACACACACACACACAC
Source organism: Brachyistius frenatus (assembly GCF_029030835.1). Lineage (NCBI taxonomy): Eukaryota > Metazoa > Chordata > Actinopteri > Embiotocidae > Brachyistius > Brachyistius frenatus. The sequence continues at coordinate 263,021 of NW_027210846.1, read as the reverse complement.
ACACAACACCAGCTTCTATTAGCAAAAAAACAGATACACAGGTGTTGATTGTGTGCTGAAGTACAAAGAAGCCAGAAGCTCTCCATTTACGGTACTATCATTTTCCCTTTTAATATCAAACATTATAAACCCTTTTAATATGATGTTAAATTAACACGCGTAATTTACAATAAGTTGGTCATAAAACAACACAATAAAACAACCAAAAAAGACAAATAAAGTTTCAATCCAACAAAATAAAACATCAGTAAAAAAAAAACAACAACAGTAAAACTTAGTAATTTACACTTTTATTAAAGTAAAGTCTTATATGGCCAAGTGAGCAAGAATTCTAAGATACACGTTAGTTTGCTTAACAGAAATGACAATAACAATACAATGTAATGATAGAAATAATCTATTAAAGTCTAAATTTGTCTTTAAAAATCATGCAAAGTTGGCTGTACAACACACACACAGTTAAACATGTTGTTTCTCCTTAAATATGTGGGTATTTTAGTCTCCTGTCTCCTCACATCAAACCCTCAAGAGGGAGCCCTTGTAGCTCCGAACACACACGGCTCGCCACATCCCAAACATCCATGGAGCCAAAGTTGATCTGCAGTTTGTTCAAATGACAGAAAGAACGAGATTAAAAATAAGAGCCAGACTTAAATTCATCCGTTATGACGCCGAATGTCGGCTGTAAATGTGCTTTTTGTGTTTCAGTGGTTTTTCTTGTGAGATTTAAGAAGTAAAAAAAAAAAAAAAAAAAGGGTTGGTTAGAAAGATTAAAGCTGTAAAAGTGAATATTCTTTTTTATTTATATTAACAGCAGGTCAAGTTTATTTGCTGTGATGTCAAAGGGGGTCACCGGTAGTTACAAAACCCGCGTTTTAGTGTCTTTCAGCTTTATTTTGACACGACCTGCCCAGAAACCCGAAACTGCAGACATAAAGTCAGCGAGCAGCCGGTGAACGTAGCGGAGCATCTAGTCGGCTAAAGAGCCAGATATTTTCCGTCGGGAGACAGAAAACGGAGCTGAAACAGCGGGAGAATATCGGACTTGGATCGGTGAAGAGCACAGAAACACGGAGAACTTTTTTCTTTTTTTTTTTTTTAAACGGCTTCACCGTCTCAGGGGAGAAGATGTCGGTGTTTTCTCGTCCCCGTGATGTCAAGAACCATGAATGAATATCAAAAAAAAAAACTCAGTTGAAAAGGAAAGTTACTACTAAAGTTACAACTTTGATAGAGGTATCATGTGTATGTTATAAAAAAAAAACCCAACAAAAAAAACAATAACAACAGCACAAACATCCTCATTTAAGCATCAAATTAGTTGATTTCATCAAGAATAATGAAACGTGTGGCGCTCGGTGCGTTTAGCTTAGCTGGTGGTTAATCAAGGATTCATCAAGAGTTTAAACTGCAGTTGATGTTTCGTCGTGTCAGTCGGATGAATATATTGGTGGGTGACGGCCATTTTTATTCGGGAAAAAAATAAATAGTCAAAACATCCTCGTGGCAACCTGACAAAATGAATTCACTCTTTATCCGTGGATCCCTTTCTGAAGTTTACTTTCGCATCGAGGCCAATTAAAAGCTTCAATCACACCATTCGTAACTGTAGCTTGCCTCCATACGGTCCCTGTGATCACACAGGCGTTTGTTTCACTGTCTGCTGTGTTTACGCCGTCGTTCACACACACACACACACACACACACACACACACACACACACACACACACACACACACACACACACACACACACAGTCGTACACAGTAAACCCATTTTTCTGTGCCGCGTTCGCCCACAGTCGACACCTGAGCGCGACTCTGCTGCGTCGCTGCTTTTGTCTGCAGCTATACATGCCAGGTCGTCCCCCGTCTGTGATTAATTAGCATCCAGTTCGTAACCCCCCCCCCCCCACACACACACACACACACACACACACACACACACACACACACACACACACACACACACAGCAGAGCACTCGGGCTAATGAGCTGACTGTGAACCTGGGGGTTACAGTAACCAGCACAACTCATCTGTCAGGACACTGAGGAGCCGTGGAGGCCTCGATCAGCTTCTAAGTCCCGTCCGTCCGTGTGTGTGTGTGTGTGTGTGTGTGTGTGTGTGTGTGTGTGTGTGTGACGGTGTTTTAATAGAGTCAGAGTGACGTCAGCAACTACTGACATGTTTGTCCTGATTTACGTCCCATTTTGTGGCTGTTGAACACCGAGACGACTGGTTGAAACGTGGCAGCTAAATCACTCTTACGAAAGCTGGTTTATTGCGACACGAAATGAGGAACTACAACTTGGCAGGAGCATGAAATTCAGTTTCAGAGGTGCCAGCGAGGAAGCGCATTCAAGGTGCGATGCCACCGAGCGCCACTAGAGGTCGGCTCCAAAAAGTCTCCGGCTCCATAGACTCCCATTCAACTGGTCTCGTAAAAATTCTCAGTCAATAAAATGTCTCCGGTAGTTATCTCGGTGTTTTCAGCGAAAGTCGCTCCTTCTTATTCGTTTTCTGGAGGTCCATCTGAAAATACTCCCGTCATTAATCAGGAAATAAGGGCAGACATTTGAACATCTCCCAGAGAAGACGATTTCAGGATATGAACCAAAAGCACCAACGGGAACTTGTTTTTTTAAATGCTGACGTCCAACATTTAAACAACGACTCTTTTGCCATTTCAAACACTATGTAGTGGCTCAGGAAGCTTTTCCACACCTGATTTTTATTTATTTTCTTGCGCTTTTCTTTTTTGTTTGTACACGGCGAACAGTCTGCGCCACACAAAGATTAACCATCGTAAATCGTAGTAAATAAAAACCTGCCAGTAAGGTTGCGTAAATCACAAATGAGGCATGCTGGGAACCTAAAATGTACACGTGAGAACAAAGGCGTTAAAAAAAACTTCCTGAAATCGCACCGGTTGTTTTTATCTCTTTATTCAAATACAATAAATCCTGTGAGAAGTGTTCAAATATGTTAAATAGGTGAAGGTTTCCAGCAAGCAAACTTTTTCTACACAGAGTGTGAAGATTACGCTCCTCCCATAATGCATCACACCGGACAAAAAAAACAACAACAGCAACAAACAACAACAACAACAACAACACCAGGGTTTTACGGTGGACTGCCTCCGCAGCTCTCGGTGAGGTCTGACCCACTTGGCCCGCGCCGAGCCGAGCGGTCCCGGTCCAGAGCCGCCAGCTGCTGTTGCCGCGGGTGATGATGAAGATGTTGGCACGGGCGTCGCGACTCAGGTGCCGCCTCCAAGGGAAGCAGCGGGACTGTGACAATCTGATCATCTCCGCGGCGACTGACACCTGACTGCACCCCCAACCTGGAGCGGCTCACACCAGTCAGCTGTCCTCAACAGGGCCTGACTGACGGAGGACGCGGGAGGCGGGTGGGTGGCACGTGACCTGATGTGACACGTCGGGGAGGGGGGGGGGGGTAAAATAAATGATGGATGAATCGTATTTTTTAATAAGATATTAAGAAAAAAATGCGAATGACTTGTTTCCACGTGTAGCATGTCACAAAGTTTTTCCAGGTCAGAATAGAAAGATATGAGCTGTTTCGCTCTCAGCTCGCTCAATCAAGCTAATTAGACTGCAATCAGGGCTTTATCATTATTTAACATTTTGCCGCTTTGATGTTGATGTTTTGGGTTCATTGCTCTGAGCGCTGCACATACACACACACACACACACACACACACACACACCCTCCATCTCCCAGTATTTAGGTGACGTTACCCCCCCACAGGATCTGCCCGACACAACTCAAACACAGTAAACTTTTTGTTTGTTAATCCATCTTTTTGTATTAATAGATCGTTGATTTTATATCGTAAAAAGGTTCAAATGCGTCCCTGCGTTGTCTTAAAGCCTCCAAACATGAAACGCCTTAAAGTGAAATGAATCCAGATTTCAAAATGTCAAAAGTTCAAAGGTGCGGTCACCTCTAATTTGTAAACATGCCCCCCCTTCTTGATTTGTCTTTGGCTTCTGTGATAACGGGGCAAATCTTTCTAATTGGACGGAGGCGTCCTTTAGGGCCCGTTCTGATTGGTTCAAAGGCCGGTCTGCTGCTCTTCCACCTGCCCCCCTCCCCCCATTTGACCACCGCACTTCCTGCCCCCCCCTCACCACCACCACCACCACCATTAGGACTCCATTAGCCGCTGCCAGGTCCGAGCCTGTTCGTTAAAGCTCGTCGCGCTGCAACGGCAGAAGAAGAGCACGGAGGGAGGAGGGGGGGGAGGTTAGAGAAAAACGATTCAAAGCTCCCTGCGTATAAACTGTAATGCTATATTTATAAGCCAGTATTTATAAACACATTTGCATATATCAAGATGAAAAAGTTGTTTGAATTGGGGGCAATTTGCATTTGGTGAAACATATGGCGGAGCCACGGAAGCCATGGGCCATGCCTTCATTACCCGATCTTCGTTTCATCAGCTCCTCGCTCCCCCACTGAGCCTCCCCACGGCGGAGCCTTCTGTCCCCGAGGTTTCAGTGACAGGGGACAATATGTCCCCAAGGTGAGGAGTAGGGGGAAAGCCGCACGCACACCGCTCCTCCAATGATTATTTAATCAGACTCTTCACTCTGGATCTGAAAGAGGAGAGAGGTACAAAGTGGCGCTTATTACCCATTTGTTCAGCGCAGGGAACGGAGAGAGGAGAGAGGAGAGAGGGGAGAGGAGAGAGGGGAGAGGCGAGGGAGAGGAGAGAGGGGAGAGGAGAGAGGAGAGAGAGAGGGGGAGAGAGAGGGAGAGGAGAGAAGGGAGAGGAGAGAGGAGAGAGAGGGAGAGGAGAGAGGAGAGAGGGGAGAGGGGAGCGAGGAAGATCGGTTAACGCCGGTGCAGAACGGGAGGTGAAGAAGATCCAGAGGAGGAAAAAGAAAAAAAGAGAGAGAGAGATGGCATTAAGAGAAATGAAAAGGAGAAAAGAAAAGAAAAATCTAGTGAGGGGGGGAAAAGGGAGGAAATATGACACAAAAAGACAAAAAATACGAAGCGCAAAAAGGAGGTGAACCTGGTCAGTGACCGAACAAACGACGGAATGAATGAATGAATGAATGAAAAGAGTGAAATGAAAAAAAGGAAAACGTGATTTAAAAAAGGAGACCCGAAATAATTTGCTGCGAGAAACATCGCGGGTATCAATCACACAAATTACTGGTGTGTAGCGGTGAACCAAAATACATTTACTTCAGTATTTCCACGTCACGCGGCTTGATTCTCCCACTTTTTTTAAAAAAGGGGAGATATTGTACATTTTATTGCACTACATTTATCTGACAGCAACTATTATTTTTTTTGCAGATAGGGGCGTCCTTTAAGCTTGATTCTTTTACGGGACATAAAATCTACAAAAAAAATAAATAAAAAAACGATGTAAAAACAGTGAATTGTTATTGATCATCTCAAACTGCCACTTCAACACGTCAGTAAAAGTTTTACCCTCAACTTTAAAGCAGCTACACTGACGAATGAATCCTTTATTTGATTTTTTAACGATTCAGTACATTTTTATGAAGATACTTTTTTCTTTCTTTCTTTCTTTATTATTTTTAATCATCGCTGAATTTCTGAAAGAAACTTTGACGTGAAATGAAGTATTTTAAAACACGGTCTGATGTTGGGCTCGAACTGTGGAGCAACAAAAGAGGGCGAGGAAGAATGAAAGGACAACAAAGTGTGTGTGTGTGTGTGTGTGTGTGTGTGTGTGTGTGTGTGTGTGTGTGTGTGTGTGTGTGTGTGTGTGTGTGTGTGTGTGTGTGTCGCTGCCTGGCTGTGGTCTGCCGTGCCACTCACTCAAACGCCACATTTGCATGTGCAAAAAAGCCCTGCGTTGAAGTGCCTCCTCCCCTCCTCCCCCTCCCCTCCCCCTCTCCTCCCCCTTCGGCGTGTGTGGTCGACCTGTTTCGATTTGTTTAAGCGCTCTTACGAAAAGCTCGGCGGCCGTCCCGTCTCTCTCTCTCTCTCTCGTTTGTCTTGATTGTGTACGAGCAGACTCCTGTTTTTTTTTTTGGAGAGGGAGGGGTCACAAACCGGCACTCAGGGCCACAGTTGTCCGTCACGGTTTCTGCCCACAGTGTTTGTCTTTCTATTTCCATACTCTGATTCCATTTGGATAGAGGCTTATTTAGAGCCGGGCGGTTGTTGTTGTTGTTTTTTTTTTTGAAGGTCGGTCCAGGTTATTTCGGGCTCACCTGTTCCCGCAAAACATTCGACCCCCCCGTTTGTTTGTTGCGGGCCGCCCGCTTTCACATGGCGTCAATATGACGCGAATCTTTTTAACTCGCACGGGTTTTCAGAGGAGAGTTTAGCGTTTTATCAGGTTCAAAAAGTCGCCTGTTTACATCCGTGTATTTTTACCCTGCGGCTTTTACGAGTCTGTTTTCAACCTCACGAGGGTTAAATGTGGACGAAGTAGAAACAAGCGCAGTGGTGTTATTCTCCGCCGACGTGTTTTTGGAGCCGAGGATGTTACGCAAGTTGTGACATTTTACAAACTTGTTTTTTTGCGTCGATTTTAATGCACAAACTACTTTTGACTCGATTTGTTGCGCCTGCCCTTTAACGGACACGCGGCCCGGGTGGAGACTCGCGCCCGAACAAAAAAAACAACAACCACTTATTATAAACCCTTTTGAAAATCTACTGGGAAAACTCCTCAATCTGTCACGGGAGTCGACTCCGTGGTGAAAACGCCTGTTTCGCCAGTTTGAAGCCGGTTGGTGCGCCGGTTGGTCATCTAAGATGGGTTCGTGCGTCTACCTGAAGGAATATCATTAATCCCAACCAAGCCACGACAAAACAACAACAAAACAACAACAAAAAAACTCCTCGGCTATGTAAACAGTCAATTGAAAATACTGGTTTAGTTAATTTGCCTTTATGATAATGATTTCATCTTGGGCCAATAAGTCGTAATTTCTGCTTTGCTCCCCCCCCCCTCCCCTTCAGTGTAACCCCAATATTATTTTTTGCCATTAAAAGCTCAAACGGGGGGGGGCAAACAGGATGAGTGCGTCATTAACGCCACGCATCAACAACGCGGCGACTGGGGGGGGGGGGGGAGAAAAGCATCCAGTCGGTTAATAAGTAATGACTGCCCGAGATCACAGGAACCTCGCACTACAACAAAACAAGTTCGGCACAAGCTTTGATAACGACTGTTAATAATTCAATATGTGTAATTATCGCTTTACAGGAAAGCAGAGTGGCGGCGGCTCGCTGTAGGGACGGTGGGGGCAATTAAAGACGAGAGAGATCGGGGTCAGCGGATCAGAGGGGGGTATCCTGTCGAGTCGACGAACGCCGGCCTCGCAGGTGCTCGAGCGTTAAGTGGAAATAAGGGTTTTTATTTTACTTTCTTCTTTTGACTTTTCCGCTCGCTTTTTATGAAAAACCCCCCCCCCAAAATGTCTTGATCAACCAGGAGAAAAAAAAACCTCTCGGCCTCCGTTGTGACGCGCACGGCTTTTTTTTTTTTTTTTTTCTCCCGAGCATCTCTCACTGCCGCCTGTCGTATACATGCGACCTAGCGCTTCCTCAAATTTGCCTCTCCATTGTCCCTGAGACCTTGATTTCGCACTAGCCAAATGTGGAGGTTGCACATTTGCAACTCAAAACTAGCCAGATCAATGGCAAACGTAATCACTGTATTTGTCGTACCCAGATTTGAATTTCACAATGAGTGTGTGGAGAAAGAAGGAGGGAGGAGAAACCTGGAAAGATTTTCTGACTTCTCTCAAAAAAATCAATGTCTTTCAACAGATCCTTCGATCCTCTTTGACGCGAAAGGGCATTCACGCGGCATTTGGCGGCCATTGTTGGCAGCAAAATGACTAATCATAACATCATTGATGCGTGGAAAAAAAACACGACAGTACCATTGACAACCTTTGCTCCCATCCAGAGAGAAAGAGTTAATTTGATCGTGATGACACCCAGTCGCTTTTCAAGCCCCTTTTCAGGCCAGCAGCAGCTGGAGCTGGAAGAGCAAGGGATGGGATGAATCCTCGGCAGAGCGAGAGGGGCTGGGGGAGGAGGGGGTGTGGAGGAGGAGGAGGGTGGTGGCGGTGGTGGTGGTGGTGGTGGTGGTGGAGGAAAAAAAATAACAAGAAGAGTCGTTATTACATCTCCATTTTGGGACTGAGAGGGGCTTCTGAATTGCCCTGGATTGCGATCCTGCGCTCGGCTCATTCCTGCGTAGGGCCCTCGGAGCGGGACGAACCGGGCCTTGGGCCAGTTTACGAGTTGGGGGGGGGGGGGAGGCTGGGAGGCTGGAGAACCGCAATAAGATCACAATCGCATTTTAAAAAGCCCAGAGAGGCAGAAAAGAGGGAGGAGAGGCAGAGAAAGAGGGAGCCTATGAGCCCCCTAATTGCCAGATGGTGAATATTTTCGCTCCCTTTCAACGGCGCATTAATTGCAGGGCTGCCCGGGGGTTGAGACGTACTGATCAGTGTGGCAGAGGATCCTGACCCTGATTATCCCCCCTCAGACTCCCCCCGCCGGAGAGACAGTGAGGCGTTGGGTGAGGAGGGTAAAAGGGGTCTAAAGAGTTTTTTTTTTTTTTTTTTTTTTTTGCAACAGTTGCTCACCCAATCATTCGCCAATCGAGCCACCTGGGCCTCGACACTTTCAGGGTTTCGAGCGGGCGGGGGGGGGGGATCAAACAGGGTGGAGGGTCTCAGCTTAGAGGGGCGGTATGAGTATAGGTAGGGGAGGTGAAGGGAGGGTTGGAGGGGGAGACAGGCCGACCTCCCGTCGTCCCTTTCTCCCCCCTCCCGCTCCCCTCCCCCCAGCCCCCGGCTCCCACCCTCTCAAGCTTCCTCGTTTACATATCTCCAAAAGATGTAATTGAATTAAATAAAGCTTTCCTTCGGGGCAGCTGCAACAGCTGCTGTTTGTGGCATGTCAAAAGGCCCGCCACTTTAAGAGCACTTACATATGCTCCAAATTAGCAGGTCAGATAGGCGGACGCACGATGACAGGGCCGATGGCTGCCAGCGCGACAAGGGGCCCACAGCTGTGAGCAATTCACTGGCAGAGTCGGTGGGGGGGGGGGGGGGGGCTCTTTCAGACCCCCTGATTATGAAGGGCAGCGGTGCACGTGCTCATACACACACACACACACACACACACACACACACACACACACACACACGTATTCCCAGATGCAGACGCAGGGGTCACTGTGGTAATTAGGAAGCATGGTGATTTATTAGAGGATGATACGATGACCCCCGAGGAACCCTTTAATAAACACCGATTATGCAAAAAAAAAAAAAAAAAAAATTAAATTTAACGTCACTATTTTCAACACTTGCTGTGCATTTTATATTTGTTGTTTTTCATTGGTTAGATTTCAGGACAAACTGGCAAAAAAAAAAAACAAGTGTGTTTGTTACTTTCAAGCTCTTATTAACTTTGTGTTTTTGTAACAAAAATACTTCACAAAAAAATTCAAGGAAAACCGAAACCACAGACCAAATCCGATCTCCCGACAGTCGACATTGGTTTCTTCAAACCGTCGAGATTATTTTCCTCCGAGCCAACTGCTACGGCCATCGCGGTTTATTTTGGTTTCATGTTACTCGAAGATGTACAGTAATATTTCATAAGACAAGTTGAATGAGAGTCTATGGAGCCGGAGCCCTTTTGGAGCCGACTCCCCCCCCCAACCCTCTCTAGTGGCCCTCGGTGGTACTGCGGGCTTTAGACACTTCTGCATCGGCCTCACTTTTCAAGACCTGGAAGCTGCGTCTCAATTTTATTTGCAATCTTATGGTACTAGTAAGCGCGACTTGCAAAAAAAAAAAGGACCCATAGAGGTCATTTTTATTTTTATTTTTTTAGAAATGTTTCAGCTGTGATGAAGTTTCGGGAATTCGGGAAGTACACGCCGCAATAAAATCAGCGATGGTTGAATTGCATTTAGCTGCTTCCAGTTTCAGGGCCTTGGTATCGTATAGTAATTCTTTATAAGCCCACTTCAATAGAACAGAGACATTGATAATATCTATAACACCTGTGCTATTTTATGTCAAATCGGATGTGTTGTCAAACTTTGCTTTTTTTTTTTAATATTTTTTTTTAAAGGGTGTTTTACTTTTACATCAGATGATTATTGTATGTATTATTGTAAGCCACAGAAAGCAACTGCACATGAATATCTTCTTTCCAAATCGAAGACTCTCCGATCCGTCGTACCTCCTTTTAACGATATTCCGCCTTCACTTCTTGTTTATTTTGGGTGTTTTTTGTTGTTTTTTTTTCCTCACTGGTCTTCAGAGCTGAAAATCTTGACTGCTACAAAACACACGGAGCAATATGAAAAAAAAAAAAGCCAGCGATAATCGTAACCGTAGCGACGTTGCTGTTTATGCCGAGCGGGTTCGTATGCGACGAGCGGAGGCGTCTTAACATGATCAACACTTTAACTCGGGTTTATGTATCCAGCGCCTGTCATATATCGTAATCAACCGTTTGCGAACAATCATCTAATGACTTGTCACTCAAGGTCTGCCGGGCAATTATGCTGCATTTGCATGGCAGTGAATGATGTTTATGACAAATAATCCGTGTCCTAATTGCTTGTCTGTTTTCCTCAAGACGCGCGTACCGCTGATGGGACGTGATTATGCCGGGCGACTGAGGAGCAACGGCGAAGTTTGACAGCGATCGATCGGGGTTTTGAGGCCTTCTGCGATCGTCTACGCGGGAGCGCTCGCTTTTTTTTTTTTTTTTTTTTTTTTTCTGCGGGAAGAAACTGGATCAAGTCTTTACTGCTCTGCTGCGTGAAGACTCGTGCAGTGAAAACGTGCAGTTCGCTTTGTCGACTTCCTGAAAAGGTTGCAGGAACTTCGCTTAACCGCGAGCGAGCGCCGCAAACTGACGGGATTAAGCTGTACAGGCAAAGTCTGTAGCGCACTCTTCCGTCCACTAGGGGGAAGAGTGTCGATGGAGGGCGTCTTTTCCTTTGTCACGTACTTTAGGGAAACTAAACTACGCAGAAACCCCTCGTGGTTACAGCTAGAAAAATAAACTAAAACATATCTCCCTGAACTTAAACCCTCCTGATGGTGAAGGTCTACGACGGATGCCGATCAGGCCACGCCTCCTGACCGCCAGCACAGACTGAAGCGCGATTTGTACTTCGTCAATTTGTCCAGCTGATGGAAAATTCTTCTTTTCCCGTGTTCGCAGTTTGTCTTCAAGTTATCCTTTTTTTGTAAATCAATTGCAGAGTTGGCTTTTTATTATTTCCCTGGATTTTCTTTTTAACTCCGACGTCACGAGCGCGACGACGGAGTAGGTCCGTTTCCTGTTTGAAGAAGTTTGCTGCCGAACTTTGGAGGAGCTTTGATTTCTACGTGTGTCCCCCCCCCTCCCACCCCCCGTCATGTGGTAAGATCCAAATTACCCCTCAAAAAATGTCCACCCGTTGTTGCGTCGGAGCAGGAAGGCACCAAACTCCGGCGAATTGGCCTCGACTGATAAACCGCGTAGTTTGTTTTTTACCCGTAAGAGGAGCGAAACCCCCATTTTTAGGAATCGGCTTGTTCTTTTTCCTTTTGGGGGAATTACTACCGACATAAAAAGTCTTGGAGGATGTACCCGGACTCGGGGAGGTAAAAAAAAAAAAAAACAGACAGACACACAAACTGAAGTAACCCGGAGTCCCTTCGTCTTGTGTCCTGTTTAATTAGAACACGTCGTTTGACTTCATCTGCGGACTCCAAGCAGGAACAAAGGTTGTCAAGCACGATTTGGAACGAATAAATCCCGTCTGACTGGATGTCGGCGGACACCTTCATGCCGGGACGCTCTCTCTCTCTCTCTCCCTTTTCCAAAATTTCAGGGCGTTATTGTTTCTTGTTGTCCTGTGGCGGGCAGAAAAGGCCGTGACTCAGCTGTTTGCATGCAGGCATTTTGAGAATAATGGATGTGAAGGCGCACCAAAACACGGACCTTTAAAAATGCATGAGCGCCCCCCCCCTCCCTCCCTCCCTACTCCCCTCTCCCTAACCTCCCCCCCCCACCCGCCCCACCCCAACCCCTCCGAAAAACCTCCCTCTCCCTCCACAGAATAGAGCTATCACTGGTGCCTGTTATCTCCCCCGAACCCCCAGGTAGAAAATGGTAATGATACCACTTAACATCGCTGCACATATGGAGGGAAAATGGAAATGCCAACAGCACCTCAACTATAAAGCAAATCAAATTGAAATATTAATCCGCTGATTAATATAACATTATGAGAGCCCATTCTCTTTGTTGTTAAACAACAAAGGGTTGCAAAATAAGCAACTGCCTAAGAGGTAAGGGGTTTAAAAGAGTCCCACAGAGGTGCTAAAGCCCCTTTCAAACATCATTACTCTGCATAATGTATTCCCTTCCACAGTGCTGAGATTTGATATTGATGTTTACTCATTTATTTTTTAATTAACGTTCGTTGTTAATGAATTCTTTGATGAGAGGCATTTTGTAAATCATTATCCTTGGAAGAGGGGAAAAAAGGGATGCATCGCTCTTGCCCCCTTGTACTCGTGACAGAAGAAAATAAAATTAAAAAAAATAAAATAAAATAAAAAAGCAAGGTGTAAGGGAAAAAAAAAAAGTTGCGCGCGAGAAGTGGGGTCATTGTTCAAAGTTTGTTTTTTGATGCGTTGATTATCCCCCCTCCACCTCCTCCTCCTCCACCGCCTCCTCCTCCTCGCCTCCCCCCTTGCGTCGGGTGTTTTGCGATTGCGTCGCATCTACGGGGACGAGGAGTCGACGGGGGACTCGAGCGGGCGGCTCCATGTGTGTGAGAGAGAGAGAGCCGATGTGGATACTTGGCTAATTACAAGAATATAACTCAAGGCTTTCAGGGAGCCGCTCCAGTGGGGGGTGGGACGGGGCTGGGACGGGACGGGACGGGGGGCGGGGGTGGGGGGGGGGCAGTTTTATCCACAGAGCCCTCTGTCCTTCCCCTCTTTAATATTGATCACTGGGGATCTCTTGGAGGACACAAAGTAGGCTCAGAGGCCGGGAAAGTTTGTCGAACCAACAGTTTACTCTTTCTCACAAGTGTCGAGCAGGAGGACTTTTGTTGTTGTTGTTGTTGTTGTTGTTGTTTTTTTGAATCCCGGTCGGGTGGAGCCCATTTCGGAGGGACCCCTCTGCCCCCTCGTCTGTCTTTCAACGTGACATCCCGGGTTTGTCTCGTATTCATTGCCTCCTCTTTAACTGATGCCAATTAAAGCTCCAGTGATTTTACGCTGAACAAGGAAATCTTACAAGAATCCTTCCTCAATGTTAATAAAGTTATTAAAAGGCCAAAATTGACGCGTGATTTTCCATTTTTTTTAAAAAATTTTTGCTCTAAAGCTCCATTGTTGTTCAACAACTATTAAAATATGTTCTCCAAGTACCACGAACACTAGTTGTTTTTTTTTTTTCTATTTTTGTGAGGTGGTGGATTGACGTAATGCATTTCCTTTCTCCTCAGCCCAATCTCATAGCTTCATCCGTAAAACGTCCACCGTGTTTGCTGGCTAGTTTGCCAGCTTTGTCCGCTAGCTTCGTTAGACCAGTTTTTTTTTTTTTTTTTTAGACCTTTATCGCTGCCTTAAAGCGGATCGTAACGGTTTTCCAGACCTTTAGGAAACACAAGAGCGCTTTAGTGGGAAGGCAGTAAAAGGAAATTCAACCGTTTGCTCGCAAGAAAAAGTCCACAGGGAGTTATCGTCGAAGCGCACAGAGGTTCGGAAGAGGTCGGCCGGGAAACGTAATCATTTAGTAATGCTTTTCCAATATTGACGAGGAGATGCAGGAGTGCGAGTATTGCTCAGGGACGGCGCGGGTCTGTGATACTGTAGGCTGGTTTCTCAGTGTGAGCTTCGGACCAGTTGGCCACGGATGAGTCTCGAGCCCCCAACCCATCTGGAGCCATCTTGGAGATGAAGCAGAAAAGCTGGAGCCTGTCCATCTCTTGGCAGGGCCGGTGTCGTCTCTTACACAAGACGAGTCTCTAATCCTACCAAAGAATTAATTGCTTAATTGGATCAATTAGGTGTCCCAATAGGTCCCGACGACGTGCGGTAGGTGCGTCGAACTACTATGAATCAAAATCCAAATATTTGAAAGGGTTGTTTTTTTTCTTTTGTGCAGGTTGCTGCGTGCTGAGACTTCTTTCCGTCATTTAAAGAAAATCCCAGACACATTTCAAATCTTACTTAATCTCCATTTCGCTCGTGTCACAGTCTCAGTTTCAATCATACGAGCTTTTTTTTTTTTTCTCCCCAAAGTTCGCGTCACTCGCGCTACATTATGCAGTGCTTGTTTTCTGAGACAGAAGAACTATTTTCATGACTTATGGCGCTTGCCGTATCTCAAAGATCGCACTGCTGTTTTTCTTCCTTCAAGCCAGTTTTAAATGGAGCCGAACTGCACCAGCTTTAAAGGCACATTCATCAAAAAAAAGCGAGTGCAGTGCAGATGCTGCCACTTTTTTTTTTTTTTTTAAAAAGCAAAAAAAAAAAAAAAAAAAAAAAAAAAAAAGATTGCAAGTAGAATTATGGCTTTTCATCAGCCGATAAATTTCACTTGTGATTAATTGCAACACTCACTTTTGGGATCACTTCTACACAAAAGAGCATTTCTGCTTTGTAAAATTCATATAAAAGAAATGCAAATCAATGGTGTTCTTGGCACCAAACATATGCTGCCACAATGCCAACAAGCCTGCCCCTGACAACCCCAGCTGGGGGCTTGTAAGACTTGCTCTTGGCAAAAGACGTTTTTTCCACCCGCTTTGCAAATGATCACCAATTAATACGAACAGCATCCAATTCTAATTTTGCACCTGGTAAGATTGTGAGTATCTTGTAAAGCTCTTCTAAGCTATGGATCCAAATTACTGGATGTTTTTTCTTCCCCCACCCGCCCTGTTTTTTTTTTTTTTTTTTTGAGGAGGGTTGGAGACGGGTGTGGGGGGGGGGGTTGTCACAGCAGAAGAAAAAAATAAAAATATAAAATAAGAGATGGCAAAAGTCCATAACCCATCAAGACCGACATCGGTGGAAAGCATGAAGATGGCCGTTTAGCTCCGAAGGTGTTGCGGCTTCAGATGATGAAGAGGTGGGAGAGGGAGGGGGGGGGGGATTTAGCTGAGGGGGTATCGGAGGCGAGAAACGCAATAACGTGTGGGATCTTTTTATCCCGATGCAACAATACGATCCCTAATACAAAAACAAAAAAACAAATCTGTAAACAGACGCCCCCGAGGAGGGAGACCAAAATAAAAAAACGGGGTCTTTTTCCACTTCTAAATAAAAATATGTTGGAAAATTCTTTTGTCTTCTTCAACTTTATGATGTAAAATAACCCCCCCCCCACATTTATTTTTGATGATCTCTTCACTCTAAAACTTTGAGGAGGTGCGAGTGTTGTGAGGAGGGTTGGGGTTGAGGAGGAGGGTGGGGGGGGGGATGTGTTTATCACTCAGTAACACAGCAGCATCCATCCATGTGATGAATTCCACATATTTCGCGGAAAGAAAATGAGACTGTAACAATTGAAAGGCGTTTTCACGTCACTAATTGCTCATCAGAGTTCGTCGCATCTTCTCCGTCTCTCTTTCACGTTCTCTCTCTTTCCATCTCTCACTCTGAAATTGATACTCGCCATACGACTTTATGATGGATAGGAAGCTTTAATGAGCTCTTACAAGCAATTAAGTAATCAGGGAACCCTGCTGCTCGGCTCTGGAGCTAGCAAGAGCGGTGACAAACGGAGGCCCATCAGTACTGTAATCAGCACAGGACACAGTCACCGCTGCTCACCGCGACTCGGAGAAATCGCTTTTTTTTTTTTTGGTTTCCCGACCTCCTGTACGGTTTCTTTTTCAAAGTCACACAGCTGCTTCTTGTCGGCGTGACATTTAGGTCCAATCCACCTTTCCGTCCCCGTACGGTCCGGGATGAGCCCTCGGCTCGTAAACTGTCGGCGATTCTCCTCCAAGTTAAGAGTTTGTGAGTCTCAGGAGTTTGATTGTATTCTCGCATCTCCATAAACGTAACAAACAGATGAAACGGTGAATCTCGGAGAATGATCTATTAAACGCTCAAAAACGTCACTCAATCCGTTTGAACCAGAAATGCCTTTTCTTTTATCCCAAATCTGCCCTTTTCAGATTACGAAGATATTCTTGAAAAAAAAAAAGAAGAAGAAGAAAAAAAAAAGACTCTTATGGACCATTTTTCCATGTTTTGTTGCGTCGGTTTAAAAAGCATTCATACAACTCCGTTTTGCCTTTGCATCTGAAATCAGTCTGTACGGAGTTTCATTATACCTCAATCCCTAAAGGAACGGGGGAGGTGGGAGGGGGGAGCATAGAGATGGGGCCTTAAAACTTTTAAAGAAAGCAGAAAAAAAAAAAAAAAAAAAGAAATCAAAAGTGGAAGAGCACTGTGTGAAATATTGTTCAGGTCACCGGAGCTCGTAGCTTTCAGGTCAGAGCACCAAAACAGAGCAGCAAAGGAAGCACACAGCTTTATAGTCCTGCAGCAGTAATGAGCAACAAGTCCCAGGTGAGGAGGCAAGACCCAGCTAATCCTCATTAGGGGTAATTAAGAAACATGGCACGGGCACCTTTGTGTGGAAAATAAATGGAAAAAACACACACACACACAAACAAAAATTAGAAGAAAAAAAAAACTAAGCAGGAAAACTCAACCAGTTTAAATGGAGTCACAGATAATTATAAATGTCGGTTTTAGTCGTCTCTTTATTCTGATTTTGTCGCGAGTCCCACTTGTTGTACTGTCAGCTCTAATTTGTTTGTATTTGGTTTTTGTTTTCTTTGAACATAGACTTTACTCGGCTTGTGGTTCAGTGTTTTTATTGCAGCGGAGAAATCTACGAGGAAAGCTTCTGCGTGGATAAAAGAAGAGAGGTTTATTCAAATGGACATAACAGAGTGAATACAGTTCAGAGGAAAACGCCACCCTCCACTGTTCAGGGGCATCGCAAGCAAACAACGTGTTTCTAAAAATGGGACGTCTGAAAAATCGTTGGTTTCTTTTTTGGGGAACGGGCAGTTTTCTGATTCGGTTTCTGGAACGGATATTAAAAAAAAAAAAAAATGTAAGCATAAAGCCCCATTAAACTATAAATGTGCATGAAGCAATTTGTTTTTTTTGGGGTTTTTTTTTAACATTAAATACAATTAAGTACCAAACTTGAACGATTAACAAACCAACTCTGCTCAATTTTCAAATCTCTGCCCGTTTTAAACCGATTTCTACTTGTAGGTATTTTTTAAACCAGCCTGGCTCCGCCCACCTTTTGCTCACAGCAGACTTTACTGTAATCATTTGTCTGGAAAAAAAAAACAACCCCTGCTGGCGTCGAAAGTTTGCTGAGCCGCTCTGAAGGCCGAGTCGGCGACCAGCGGGCGCGGCTGCGTGCGGTGACGTTGGGGCATTTCCGACAATTGCGTCGTTGTTGTTTTAGTGCACGACAACCCTATTTTCAAAATGAACCCGACATCTACACCCATCAGGATACAACGAGTGCCCTTTTTTTTTAAGCCTTAAATTAAAATAAATAAATAAACTGCACTTTGAGGCCCTAATATCCAATTAATTATGGAATTATTTTCAGAAGCACCGATCAGGAGCTCACGGCACCGTTTGTATTTAATGAGAAGTTGAATGGGAGTCACACAGTGAATTTGTGTGTCTGGTAATAGGTTTTTTTTTTTTTGGTGATAATAAACCGTAAGACTTCCTTTTTATATGTTAAAGGAATATCTTTTTTAAGAGAGAGGATATTGATAACTTTTTTTTTTCCTGTGTAACTATAAAGCCAGACCGGCAATTACCTTAGCGTAGCATAAACAATTCACACCGCCGAGAAAACGACTTAAACGAAGGTGAATTGTTTTGAACACCGGCTGTCGCAGACGAGGCTAAATTTAGGCTGTTTTTTGTATTTATTTATTTTTTCCAATTTCATGATGCGACGCTCAACGTCAGTCGTTTTCCGCGGGACCGCCGGAGCTTCCGCCACGTCGTGACGAGAAGGAAAAGAAAATGAAATCTAATTGCGAGGAATCCAGAGTGGCGTTCTCAGCTCGGCGCTCGCCCGCGGGCGTCGGCGAGCTCCGTGTTTCTCGGCTTCTCGCCCAAACCCGAAGCGTGTTGGGCGCCCCGGGGCGGCGTGACACCTCTCCCACACTCTCCTGAATAATTCTGCCCCGACCGCACGTCTCGCATATCTCATGCCGGGGCTGTGATAATACGTTTCACATTGAAAATCAAATATGTTGCTTATTAATAGGACGACTTTGGTGAACGCTACCTGGAGAAATGCCGGGGGTGGGGTGGGGTGGGGTGGAGGGGGGGGGTGGTGTGTGTTGGTGGGCGGAGGGGTTGGGGTAGGGGGGGGGGGCAAGCTCAGAAAAAGAGGGGACGCCTACAGTGTGGTTCTTCTCTCTCTTCTGTGCACATTGTAAAAAAAAAAAAAACAGCTGAGGGTGCAGGTTTTTTTTTTTTTTTTTTTTCATTGCTTAAACTGGCACAGTTGATGTAGGTGCACAAACGTACACGCACACGCACACACACACACACACACACACACACACACACACACACACACACTGTATGGAAATCAGAGAGCCAGGGTGTGGTAGTTGGCCAATGCGTGAAAAAAAAAAAAAAAAGCCCAGAGATTCAATGTTTATTTCTGTGCACAGACAAAATGGACAAAATGGACAAAAAAACAAACAAACAACGGAGGCGGCGTTGATATTAAAAAAAAAAAAAAAAAAAAAAAAAAGCCTGATGTTTGGGGTGCTAATAAAAGCGGCGCTGGTTATTTCCTTTAAGCTACCATCTGGTCCATTATATTCCTCCCTTATTCAAACATGGACTGTTGCTCCGTGCAGTTTGTTTGTTTTTCACGAAACAGAAAGAATAAAAAAAACAAAAAAACACGACAACGTCTGCATGTCTCTCTCTCTCGGGCTTCGACGGAGAGCCGAGCCGAGCCGCGCCGCGCCGCGCCGCTAACTTGGCGTCATTTCCTCGGATCCCGTACAGATTGCACCGGCTAATTATGATCTAATAACTGGCAGACTGTCTGTTTCAATATTATTACAGGAAGAGTAGGTTAAATGAATAGCTCATCATCTGCCCCCTGTATCAGTCATGTTGTTTTAATGATCATAATTCCGCCATTAAATCTTAATAATATGTCAAGATCATAAGGGAGACATGTCAATTTGGGGCTTCAATGAGAATTAAGCCGGGGAACGCTGAAGTCGAGCCGGTTTTTTTCTTCTTTTCCTGGGAAGGCTTGATTTCGTTAGTCGTGTCCTCACACAGCAGCAGCAGAACAGACGCAGAGCTGTTTCTGAGTCGATCCCATATTCAAAGAAATTAATTTCTCATCTCTGATTGATGTGTTGATGCTGAACAGGAAAAGAAGCAGGGTAAATGTTTTCCAGCTTTGGCATGCTCGGAGTAAATACTCCCGTTAAATTACGACGTAACTTTTTTTTAAATTTTTTTTTAACGTCATTTGTCTTTAAGATTATAAATCTCTCACCTAAACTTGGAGTTGGTCGTATTTGAGAACATGGACGGCGTCTAGAAGCTGCAGAGGCTAACAATTTAGAACGCTAGCAAGCGGGTAAACGTAATGCAAAGACATCTTGACGCACATCTATTATTTCAGTTAGGAAGCCCCCAAAAAATACACGACTAAAATTACGATATATTAGCTTAACAGTCATCAAATATGTAACTTTTCTGGCTTCCGCCCATTTCTGTAAACGTCAGCAAACACGTCACAACTCGTGAACTCGGGGCTCACAGAAAACGTCCAGTTCCGACGTCGTGAATACCACAAGAGGGCGCCGTTCGTACGGACTCGGTAAATACGACCTCATTTGAACGCAGCCTTTCTCCAGTTTAGTTTTCGACCTTGTAAATACTTGTCGCTGCCGAATAGAGTTTGTTTGTTTACTGTCATATCAAAGCAGCAAACAACCATTTTGTCCGTCGCCATCTTGTTATTTTGGAACCAGAAGTGACCATATTTGGACGAGCACGGGGAAGAGCGAGCGGTGGATCTGACTCGATCTGATTGGGAACCCGAAGGCACTACAACCCGCCCGTCTATAGCAGAAACCTGACTGCACCACTGGCCTGTCAATCAGACAGCTACGACCCCCCCCCCCCCACCCGCCCTCCACCGCAAACGTTCCACTTTTTGAGACCTAATAAAAAAAAAATTATGAGAGAAGTTGAATGGGAGTTTATGGATCCAGAGTATTTTTGGAGCCGACCCCTAGTGGCCCTCGGTGGTATTGAACTTTAAAGCACTTCCGCATTGGCTTCAGTTTTCAGACCCGGAAACTGAGTCCACTTTTAATATACAAGTGTATACAGTCATATCGCACAATCTTCATCTTAGAAAGTTAACAAAAGCTGTAATTTAAAAGGACCTTTTTGATATATTTTTGATAATAAACAAAAATCTATTTCTTTTAGCACCACAGTTCACTTTTGAGGATACCTAAAAAAAAAAAATATATATCTCGTTAAATGAAGACTGAAACGGCGGCGCGTTTGCTGCTGGAGGACGGTTTCTTGGAAGACTCTTTGGAGCCTCTGTCGGAGTCTCTATTACAGCACATTAAACTTTGAAAGGCCTCCAAGGACCTGGAGAACAGGCACTTTTTTGGACAGACTTCTAGAGTCTCCACCAAAAAAAAGAAAAAAGAATTCACCGCTCTGAGGTACAAACCTGTATTCTAATCACTCTCCCCTCAAGGTTTTCTGTTTGTGAGGTAGAGACAGTCAGCGCATACAGCTCCCGGCTAAGAATAGCTGCAGGAGAGCGTAGAAAAGCAGCAAAGTGAGAAAAAGTGAGGCGACACGAAAGGCAGAGAGAGAGAGAGAGAGAGAACAAAGAAGAAGAGGAGGGAGGAAAAGAGAAGAGGAAAAAAAAAAAAATAACTGAGGAGGGAGTGTGAATGAGACAATGGTTCTGTCAAGGATTCGAGCGACGTAAACATCCATCGGTGAATCGGTCTGGGCTCGGGACGAAACACGACACTGGGACGATCAATGTCAATCCATCAAGTGTGTGTGTGTGTGTGTGTGTGTGTGTGTGTGTGTGTGTGTGTGCGCGTGTGTGTGGTGACGGGGTGTACCCTGCCCCGAGGACACTGCTCCGGTCAGACATGTATATGTACGGTATATATAGATCTGTGTGTGTGTGTGTGAATGAGTCTATTGAAGGATTGCTTGCTGCAGAGTTAATAAGAGAGCATTGTGTGTGTGTGTGTGTGTGTGTGTGTGTGTGTGTGTGTGTGTGTGTGTGTGTGTGTGTGTGTGTGTTTGTGTAGGAGGAGGCTACACTCAGTCAATGAATCTATTGATGGACAGCAGCAGTCTCTACGGAGTTAATAGGAACAGTAGCTGAGAAGAGGAAGTCCACGTAGGAAGTTGGAGATGCCACTTAGTGTCACGTATCTGCATGCAGCTCGGTGAGCGCTGGAAGATTCACGTCCATATCAGAGTCACAATTCATCTCCCGATTCACTGCTGTAGTTTATATAAATATATATATATATATATATTATTATAATAGATCGGTCTCCCCCATTGGAACGAGTAAAGCCACGACCGTACTCTTAAAATATTCTGTAAACAATATGGACCATCCTTTAAGTTCCATTTTCTCCTGCACTTCAAAACGTAAGTCCGATTTCACTATCGGCTTTTCAGAACTAAAAAAAAAAAAAAAAGCTGGATGACAGAAGCAAATGATGCCTTGTTCTAATCCCCAGCCAAATATAGTGAAATGTAGTTTTAAACCCACAGATATGAGTCTGTAGCAGCCACAAACAATATTTCTACCACATATTTGAATTTGTATAAGCCTTTAAAAAAAACACACACACACACCACAGGCTGGAGGTTCACTCTCTTCACGCAGTATTTCCTGTCTGCCTTTCTTGTATTTGAATCCACCTTTCTTTGTGTTAAGCACACGAGACACCTAGCAACCCCCCCCCCCCCACACCCACACCCACCCCCCGCTGCTGAAAGTGGACACCTAAAATAGAGCGCTGGCACAAAAAAAAAAAAAAAAAAAAAAATAACAACGTTGTTTCCACATGCTCTAATGCCAATTGATCAATAGTAATTATCTACCTGTGGAAACCCGGCTGGCGGTGCTCCTTCAGGTCCCCGGGGGGGGGGGGGGGGTGGGGGGAGGGTGGGCGGGGGAGTGGGGGGGATGGGAAAGGGTTCACTACAGACAGCTCACCATCCAGTCCCAGGCAACTCCATAGGACAGACCTTTTAATTGCTTTGTTCACTGCGAGTAATTGAGGGTTGGAGCGTGTTCGCCACGAGGACTGTGACTTCATTTGGCCTCCGTCTAATTAATCCCGTCGCACGAGACCTTCTGCCTTTAATTTTCACTTCGAGCGCCGCGTCGTGAGGTGCGAATACAACTGGAAACATAGGTTGGTAACTGTACGCGGCACGCTGAGCCAGATGCACTCACAGACGCAGCCATATGGACGCACGGAGACGTGTGTTGTTGTTGTTGTTGTTGTTTTTTTTTTTTTTTGGTCCTCGGCGTGGAGGAAACATATTGCCGACGCATCGTTTTAACAAACCGCACCACTGCTTCGATTTGATCTCTTTTCCGAAGCGAGGACCCACATCAGATACGTGGAACTGTATCAATATGGTTTCATTAGCATACTGATTAATCAACTGGTTAATTAGACACATTTCCTATAGGCTGATTACGCCTCCCGGACCTCTCGGTGTGAAGACATATAGAGCCGCATGAGTAATTCAAATTATTCTGACTGTCATCCAAGACGAGTAAAGATTTACATTTTTTTTTTAATTTTTATTTTGTTGTATTGTTCAAACTTAAAAGCATTTCAGAGATCTTTACGTAAGGCATTTAAAGGAGTAGATAAAGGAAGCATATAATTAGAGAAAGTATAAATACGCATAAGTCAGCAAATAAAAAAAAAAAGTCCCGCATGAAACCATCTTCAGCATCTTTTGTTCAAACACATAAAACAACTAATATTTGTATTAAAACTTTAATCTTGTTTTTTTTTTTTTAGACGTATAAAAACAGTATCAATTTGTGTGCTTTTTAACAATAAAGCAAAAGGAAATAGTTAAATTAACCAGTTCAAAATACTTAATATTGGATTTAGTGTCCCCCCCCCCCCCCCGCCTCCCCCGAGGGTGAGCAGATTCAAACAATGTGGGACGAAGAGTATGTCAGTGGGACGATGTGGGTCACGTTGCCCAGAGGAAGTCTAAAATGTTTAATGTGTCTATCCAACATGGAAACATAAAAACACACAATAGACGATCGCAGGTTGCAGGTCAGGACGAGTTAAATCAGCGAATACGCAAATGTTTGACCGCAGGACACCGGATGTGTTCGACTTCACAGCAAAGTCTGTTCTCAGTTTACTAAACGCTCTGCGGAGGCTTCAGGTTCCGCAAATGTGTGTTTGTGTATCGGTCCAAAACTGGATGTTAAGTTTAATAAAAGATGTAAAGTACACAGAAACTTTCCGTCTTCGGCAGATGAAAGCTAAACTGTGGTTAGAAGCAGGAAACGTCAGGACAAAACAAGGGAAAGAGTGTGTTTGGAGTTACTAAAAAAGACAAATGTACGAAGCGTCACGCGCCCGACCTCCACCCCGACCTCCTCCGCTATTTTCTACACTGTAGAGGCGCCGGATAGAAACTGTGGCGTGAAGATTCATCCAGTATGATTTCTTTTATTTGTTTTTAAGTCAACTGTGTTCTGTCTTTTAGCAGCGAAGATGAATTGACCTCCGTGCTGCTATGTTGTGTTCGGATTTGCGTTACTCGCGTAAGCACGGACGCTCCAGGGAAATATTTTCAACTTCAAATTTGTGTCTTTTCCAGCCACCGTTGAGCAATCTGTCCTCCACGCGAGAGACGTAATGTAGAAAAATGAACTTTGACCTCTCTCGCTGTCTAAAAGAAGAGAGACATTCAACATGGAAAGTACCTCCCTGTTCTCCATGTTCTCCTGGTCCACGCTTTGCTTAAGATGTAAATATCGTGGTGTCATTTGGTAGTCATTTAATAAACAGGACAAACCGGACGAAGAGTTTCACAGGACAGGAACATTTTTGGATAAACACCAAAACTAATGCCGGTTAAACAAGCTGTAATTATTTGTCAATAACCTGAAATATTCAACACTGCAATTTGAACTCCTCGCTGTGCTCCTTGGCCTCCGTTTGTCCTCGTGCACCCAGCGAGAGAGAGAGAGAGAGAGAGAGAGAGAGAGAGAGAGAGAGAGAGAGTGAGTGTGGGTGCTGCCGCCGCCGCCGCCACGGTGAGGTGTGATGGGTGCCGGCGCCGTTGGCACCGCCGGGCATCGGGCGGCCGTGCAACAGTATCTGCAGGCTGCCATCCTTCTGTTCGCGGGAGCATCTGAAGAAAAGCAAACTGCACTGTTGCTCACACTCCCCGATCCCGTTGTTGTCATTGGCCGGCAGCCACCAGCAGCGAGCCAACTGAGTTAACAGACACTTCCGCTCGGCACATAAGGAACCATCTGTTTTAAAAAAAAAAAAGCTAGAAATAAATAAATAAAGAGCCTCTCTCTCTCTCTCTCTCTCTCTCTCTCTCTCTCTCTCTCTCTGCCACTTACTCATCCCACCACAAGTCAACAGGAGGCAGATCTTCTAGCTGTTATCCGCTCGTCATCGTTAAACTCTACAGTTAAACAACCAAAAAAAAAAAAAAAAAAATGTGACCGAACTCAAATCTCTCATTTTATTCAATCGTTTTTTTTTGTTTTGTTTTTTTTTGCTAAATTGCCTATTTTGTTTTAAATTTTTGTTTTTGCCGTGACGGTCAGCTCATATTGCGTCATCAAATGCGACGCCGCAGCCGTTAACCACACACACACACACACGCACACGCACACACACACACACACACACACGCACGCGTGCGCGCACACGCAGCTCGTTTGTAATTCATGAAGACGTTAAAGGAGGTCCTGATGTTTTGTAACATCTTGAGAATCGGGCGCGCCGCCGCGCCGCCGCCGCCGCCGCTCCTCAGACGTGCCAGCTTGTAGCTAAATAAATATTGGCCGAGGGGCGTTTGAAAAAACATATTGTCCTGGCTCGGCGCTCGGTCCCCCTGCCCTCTGTTGCCAAAACAAGGCGACGGGGGTCCTAGAGCAGAATCTCTTCTCACATGAGCGGGTTTTTTTTTTTTTTTTTTTTTCGGGATGGTCAAGCTCGCTCCTTTTGGCTCCTGCAGCCACTTTTTTTTTTGTGTGTGTGTGCAAGACGCAGGATGATCCCATCGAGAGGCGACGATGCGTGTTTTCACTCGGCTCTTCGTCGTTTTTTCTTTTTTTTTTTGCGGAAGCTGCGCTCGTTCTTGCACACGACGCCTTTTGTCTCCCGTGCGGCTCAACACGCCCTTCGTCCTCGCGTGTGTTTGCAGTTTTTTTTTTTGTGCGATAGCCAGAGATATCTTTGTCGCTCCTATTTATGACGTGCGTTTTCAAGAACGAGTCTTAAAATACCAGCGTTTACCGCGGCGGTGGAGGGAGGGAGATGGGAGGGGGGGGAGGAGGGGGAGGAGGGGTCTGGCATTTATTTCTATTGGTGTCTGAACTCCCGCTTGCAATGTTGACAATTGTTCACTTTGTTTTATCTGGTACGTATTTACTGCAACGTTTGGCTCTAAATTTGAGGCCGAGACGTGATTCTTTCATTCTTCAGCGAAACACCGGCTTTGCTGTATTTATATTTAAGTTTGGCAGCTTCAGTTGGACGCTCGATGACCTCTACGATCGCCCTCGGATCTCTAGTGCAAACCCACGAATCCCCCCCCCCCCCCATCCCCCCCAGTTTTCCCTCTCGGTCTCCGCTGCCGAACACATGCTGGGAAACTGGATAACTTTAAGAAAAACAGGACTAAAACATTGCTGCCTCCATCAAGCCCTCCCTCTCCCCCTCTCTCTCCAGGAATTAAGGTGTATCGTGCGAAGTGCATTATTTAGTAGATTTGACATGGCTGCCACATATTCGCAGAGAAAGAATTAATACGCCCGTGGAAAGGAAAGCAAGGAGCAAGAAGAAATCTACTGAAAATAATTAATTATCCGAGCCTATTTCGAGTCCTCCTCTTAAGCCTATTTAAAGGGCATTAGGTATTATGAATGTGAGGTGGTCTAAATTTACCCCCGTGGTATCTATCTTCATCTGACTACATTAGTATACTTTTCCCCGGCTCCTTGCTTGCTATTTAAATCTCGTTGC
Organism: Brachyistius frenatus; assembly: GCF_029030835.1. Taxonomy (NCBI): domain Eukaryota; kingdom Metazoa; phylum Chordata; class Actinopteri; family Embiotocidae; genus Brachyistius; species Brachyistius frenatus. The sequence goes on along the minus strand of NW_027210846.1, from coordinate 236,623 downwards.
ATGACTCTGAAATCCAGACTCATCTGGGTTTTTTTTTTTTTCTTTTCTTCTCCTTCTGCATTTCACACATTACGATATTCTTCTTCCCGCCGAAGATTATTAATCTCTCCGTGCGGTTTACAAGCAGCTGCGATCGGATTTACGCACCTTGAAACTGTTGCACAAAAAAAAAAAAAAAAAGATAAACCTGACACGAGTATTTGCTAAATGGGTGAAAGGCGCCCGTAAGTGACTTCGAGGAATGAATTATGTATACGGCTAAAGAGAACTCATTTGGGAATTAGGGAGGATAAGTAGCAGTCCATTTTGTGCCTGTTAGGGGCCCTTCGAGGAGCGAACACTGGCTGTATTAGGGGAGAGCTAATGGGCCCTGGGAGGGGGTTGAAGGGGTGGATTGGTGGTCGGGGTAGCGGTGTGTGTGTGTGTGTGTGGAGGGGCGGAGGGGGGGGGTTGGGCCCTTTGCCGCCCCAAGGTCTCCGGGCCCCGGTGACAGATGGTTGGCCACCTCGCTGGGTGGCTGTGGCTACAAGGTCTGTCGTGAAAAAAAAAAAAAAAAGGGCTGGTTGACAGCGTCGCGGAGATCAAACGACATTGTGGAAGGTGAAGAGACGGCCGGAGAGAGACGCGGAGCTACGAGGGCTCGACGGAGGAAGCCGCCGGTCCGGATATTTTTAGAACCAAGCCGCAGATAGCTCGATATGTCGTCCTGTTCCTGAACCCCTGAAACCTAAAAAAAAAAAAGACCACGGTGAGAAAAGCCACAGGACAAAAAGCTTCTCGGACCGAACGCCAAGCGTCATTGGGAGACTTCAGAATCTCATGTGAGGCTGGTTATTGTTGAATGAATTCAAATGAATCAGTTCATTTAGTTGAAAGCAGGGAGCAGCTTCCTCCTCCTCCTCCTCCTCCTCCTCCCCGATCACGGTTTATAGAAACAGGCGAGCTCGACCTCCGTGAGCTTTTATTTCTTCATCGATGCCGTTTCACAAACGCGGCTTCAGTCAAGCGTTCGCGTTTTCCACGACGGACTGAAGAAACCACGATTTTTCACGCGTTTGAACGACGTAAAGAAATGGGGAGGAATCGTTCTCTTATGAGATGATCTTTTTTTTTCAATATTGATATCATACCGTTTAAAGCTTATTTTTATGAAACAACAACAAACCTTTCACTTTAAAACTTCGTTACGAAGCGCCGGATGTCCTGCAGTCTTTGAAAGACGCGTCGCACCACCGCTGATAAACACACGCGTGCGTGCAGACGCACACGCGTGCGTGCAGACGTGCACGCGTGCGCGTTTCCGTTCAAAATTACCGGCGTGCTCCAATCATAAATTTGATCAGTTCGCAATTTACTTCCTCCAAATGTGAAAATAAGAACAGAAACAAAATTCACAAACATCAACCCGAGTCGCCAATATCAATTCTCCCATTAGCGTGACGTAGCCCCACGCCGCGTCCTCATGTTTATTAATACACCGACGTGACAGCAAACAGCTTTCATTAGGTTTCATCACGCTCTGATCAAAGCGCAAACATTTGGCGTCTTTACAGTAAAAGAGGAACATATCTTGCGAAAAGCTTCGTTTGAATGGAGTCTCTTTTTTTGGGGGGGGGGGGGGTTGTTCCCCCGTGCGGACCGCAGCGCTGCTCGTTGGCGGGCGGAGAGAATTTAAAGCAGCTTTCCATCACTTTGGTTTTCTGCAAAAAAAAAAAAAAAAATCATCTCTTTAACGGGTTTCGCAGGAGGTTTGGAAATGAGAGAAAAAAACAAACTACAACAAACAAAAAAAATACCGACGGATCCATGAAAGCAAACGAATAAAAGAACCGTTTTCTCCTTTTTTTTTTTAAGCGTTACCGGCTGGACGCGACGCGGTAAGATCTGAAAGCTCGGCGAATTTACCGACGCGGTGAGACAAGGCGGGGTGGGGGGGGGGGGGGGGAAAGACACAAAAAGGTGTTTTTATTGAGTCTCCGGTGAGACTAAAGAGTTGATAAATCCCCATTCAAAAAGAGCGCGGCATCAATTCCCCGCCGCCGCCCGGCGGGCACGAGAGCACCCGGCCCCGTCGGCCGATTAGCCCGTCTTACATTCCCGGTGATCGGATTAGCCGATTCCCACAGTCTAGTCTGAAACTACTCCCGACCCGCAGCTCCGGAGAGCATCTCAATATCCAATTTCACAGCTTTCCAAACCTGGATCACAGAGGCTATTTATTACTGTCACAGCCTTTGTATTGTGTGTGTGTGTGTGTGTGTGTGTGTGTGTGTGTGTGTGTGTGTGTGTGTGTGTGTGTGTGTGTGTGTGTGTGTGTGTGGGGGATGGGAGAGGGGGTGGGGGGTTTGCTTTTTGTGTTTCATCGTGCTCCGAAAAGCAGGAATATGATCAACAAGATACTGTAAGGAGTGAGGAACCTGCACCTTAAAACCTTAAAACCTTTAAAAAAAAAAAAATAAAAAGGAAACAAAGCAACAACACACGATATCTCCATCTTAAATTCAACCCCCGAGCTCGTTTCGGCAGCTCCTCCGACACCTTTGATCCAGACGTCATGAACCCGGCGTCGTGTCCTGCAGCGCGTTGCGGCGTAATTGACGAGAAAAAAAATAAAAAAAATAATAATAATAATAATAATAATAACAAGGAAATGAAATGAAAGAGAAAAACGTTGACTTGACTTCGAATTTAGGAATCAGAACTTCTGATGGAAAACGAGGGAACGTTTTTGATTGCGACTCAGAAGCGGTGATTTTGTACTAGACTCGTCAAAAATAGAGCCTCCTGGATAATAAAAGCATTTATAAGGCCGTCTTACACCGGACCAGGCGGCCGTAATGGGGAGCCTCCGCTATAGGGGCTGTATAATTTCCCTTTTGCTTTTTTTTTTTCCCCTCTTCGAGCCCGTGTTGTTCCTCCGAATTACCTCTGAATGATTTATGCTCACTGGTCCGGCCGCTGATGGACCCGGATAGGAACACACTGAGGTAGAAACACACACTCATAGAAACACACTCACATAGAAACACACTCACATAGAAACACACTAAGATAGAAACACACTCACATAGAAACACACTCACAGAAACACACACTCATAGAAACACACTCACATAGAAACACACTCAGATAGAAACACACTCAAATAGAAACACACTCAAATAGAAACACACTCAGATAGAAACACACTCAGATAGAAACACACTCAAATAGAAACACACTCAGATAGAAACACACTCAAATAGAAACACACTCACATAGAAACACACTCAGATAGAAACACACTCACATAGAAACACACACTCATAGAAACACACTCAGATAGAAACACACTCAGATAGAAACACACTCAAATAGAAACACACTCACATAGAAACACACTCAGATAGAAACACACTCAAATAGAAACACACTCAGATAGAAACACACTCAAATAGAAACACACTCAAATAGAAACACACTCAGGGCTTTCTGGTGTGTAAACACGCCGCATTCGAAAAGCCAACTTTGTTTCCAAGAGCCAAACAACACTTTGCCCGCGACGCCGGGTGTCATTTCGCTCGTCAAACACCGCCGCGTCGCAACCAGTCGGGGGGGGGGGTTGATGGGAGGTGTGGTGGTGGTGGTGGTGGTGGGAGGGGGAGGGGGAGCTCTCCGTGGGCAAACGCGAAGCCATTTAACCTGCGCAAACACGGCCGTGTCACGAAGCCCGAGGATGACTTTTAAGAGCCTGAGCAAACACTGGCGAGAGCCATCGGGCACGAATCAAGGCGGCCTGGCCGAGGACAAGTCACTCTCGTAATGGCTTTGTGATGACTCAAGATCGAGCGGCCATCTGCTTTGTTGCGGTAGGGGGAGGGGAGGGGGGGAAGAGGGGAGGGGAGGGGAGGAGGAGAGGGGGGGCACGATTCACAGTTCAGATAGACAGAATATTAGCCGGTAGTGCGGCGGCAGAGGAGGAGGAGGAGGAGGAGGAGGAGGAGGGAGGATTTGGCCCGGTGGCACAGGATGTAAAGCATATGTCCATAAATGGTGAATATGTTGGTAGCTGCGGCCCCCGAGCCCCCGAGCCGGGGCCAGATAACAGGATTTGCATGGCGATTTTTCAGCCTCAGCGACACTTTAGAAAGGTGTAAGACAAAGTAACCCTGCGGGTTCGACCTTCAGAATCTTCGCTACGTATTCAGGTGGAAAAACAACAACAACAACAACAACAACAACAACTCCACAGTAGTCCTGTTTGTCCAGTCAGCAACTCGCCGCCGGCGGGGGGAAACTCACCATATTTAAAACGCCGACGGGTTTGCATGGGATTTGAATGATGTGCGTTTGAATAAACCGCAGTCATTTGTGTCTCGTCTGTAACCGTGAAGTTGATTTGAAGTCAAACCACAACAACTTCTGACTGGTTCTCTCCTGCACAGGGAGAAACATCGTCTAGTCAAACTCAGGAAATGTAATCTTACAGATAGCTAGAAGTCCTTTACTTTTTTTGTCAAATAATACCAATAGCAAAAAAAAAATACTTCAAGTAAAAGTTGTCATTTAAAGTTTTGCTTTAGCGAATCTGTAAAATACGTTGTCAGCATAATGGGCGTCACAGCTCGTCTTTTCGTACGCTGTTGGATGCTTTAATTTACTATCCAACAACGTGCCATGTTTTATGTCCTCGCAAGTTTGTTTTTTATTTGTAATCTGTAAAGTTAATACCAGGAGCTGAAAATCAGTAAAGAGCACGTCAGAGTTGTAAAACAAATTCCTCGCGTAAATGTACTGAAGCTACTTTTTCACAAGCACCTCGAAAAGTCTTTAAAAAGTTTTAATCTATTATTATTATTATTTTTTTCTTTTGTACATTTAAAAATGAAAAAAAAAACTAGTTTGACGGCAGAAAAAATAGCCAATCCATGCTGATTGTAAATATGCAACATTCATAAATATCGACGACATGCGAACAAAATTAGGTAAAAAAAAAAAAAAAGAAAGAAGAAGAATTCTCCGTTTTGACCGCGAAGCTTCAAGGAATTTGAGCAGCAGAGGTGAAATCAGAAGCGATTTTAAAGAATGTTTAAGGATTTATCGGAGCTGATGGGAGTCGCACTTTGATTTGATGCTGCTTGTTCAGAGTCGACCGCGTGTGAAGCAGCTTTTGGTAAAAGCTCTCGCAGTAAATCCTTCACGCGCGCTCTCCGGTGAACAGACAGTTTATTACTCTGGATTATTTACCATTTAAAAAAAAAAAAAAAAAAAAAAAAAAAAAAAAAAAAAAAGGGAAAACCCCAAATTAGACGTGTCATTCGTCATATTAAAAAGCTGCGCTGCCGTGTTTGGTAGTTTTGTATATGTCAGGTTAGATGTTGTTAAATATCCTCAGGGAAGCAATCAGGTGTTTAAAGTTAAGGGCAATTCCCCCCGCAGTACAGACAATCAATAAAAAAAAAGAAATCTAGGAGTGGGGACCGTAATGGGGTTGGCTTGTAAACCTGCTCTGACAAATTAAGGCAAGTAGTGTTTTTTCATTACTTACACATCCGTTTTCATTTTTCCCATCAGTGGAACCAATTAAACAATGCTTCCTTAAATTAGTCATTGATTTTTTTTTTAGCAATAGTGACACTTTACCCGAAGGAAATAATAACTTTAAGGGAGTGTTACTGCTGCTTTTTTTGTTGTTGTTTTTTTTTTTCTTTTCTCATTACTGCCAGAAGAAACCAAAAAGGACAGAAACAATTCACCTACATGAAAAAGCGCCGTCTTAAATTAGCCATTGATTTTTCCTCAGGTGTCACTTTGGTTAAATGCTTCGCGGTTGGGAGTTTTCGCTCCAACTTGGAAATTGACAAGAGTCCATAATCTATTAGTTCTCACACACACACACACACACACACATTGTAAATGTATGACTTCAAACTTTGATAAACAATAAGTTTGAGTTTGGAAATCACGTGTAAGCAAATACATAAACCTGCCAAGTGAAGAAATGCTACTGCTCTTTACGTTTAAAATGATAAATCAGATTTAAAAAAAAAAAAAAACAACAACATTGGAAAAGTGGTCAAAACTTTGGTTTTCAGAACTTTTTATTACAGAATTTTTCCTATTGCCAATCCCATCCCACACACGTGAACCTCAAGAACAAAACTCCAGACAGAGCAGATTCTTTTAATGCTTAAGTTGAACAAAAATAAAATGTCAAAATAAAAGTTAAATTTAAAAAAAAAAAAAACAGAAAACCAGAATAGCAGGCCACAAGCTGCCGCACGTCTTTTCTTTTTTGAGACTAAAAAATACACTTAACAGTTTGAAGCAGCAACAAAATGTGCGTTTACCCGATTACACAATGGAGCATTTTGACTTTTTTTGTTTAATTTTTTTTTTAATTCATCACGTTATAAAACTCGGAACAGTTCTCGTATGTTTTTTTGACCCAAAAAGCAACCTATTGGTGGCAAAGCAAGTTTTTTGTTGTTGTTATTTTTTTAAGCAAAATATACACCTCATGTTCACCTGGAAGAAAACGGAAACAATTCAAAGGGAAACATTTTGATTTCATGTTTAGTTATTTAAAAAAAAAAAAAAAAAAAAATGTTTTAATGGTTTCTGCCAATGAACTCAATCGTTTATTTATTTTTTATTTTTCTTCAGTCGATAAATCCTGAATTTGCTGTATCCACTTCAACTGTACACACACTACACCTGTTAATCATTGGAAAAAAACAAACAAAACAAAACAAAAAAACTGAACACCTGAATGACTTTCTGCTCGGATGCATTTCAGAATACAAAGGAAGCGGATGTTTTACAGTGAACGGGTTATTTTACAGCAGCCTGTAGCTTTGCAGGAAAAAACAAAAAAAAAAAAGTCTTTTCATCGGTACGTTTCCTCTTCCTGCATCCACGTGTGCCCAAAGTCTTTACCGAGCCACAAAGGTTGGTTTATTTATTTTTTTCCTTGTTTTTTTTTTTTCTTCTTTTCTTGTGGCTGTTTCGGGAACCGATCCGGTGGAGTTTATGGAGCTACGGCAAAAAAAAAAAAAAAAAAAAAACACCTACGTGATGAGATCTACAGTTCGATCGGACGAAAGGGGGACGGAGATCGCTGACGGACGGCGGCGCTGCGTTCAGGACCCCGGGGACCCCCACGCCCCCCACCCCACCCCCTCCCCCGATGGTTAAAATGTCTCTTTTAATAATCACGTTACTTTTTTTTTTTTTTTTTTTGTCTTCCAAGTGTCACTTCACCATCAAAAGGATCGTTACGATACGTTTTCCGGGGGGACGGGGGACGGCAGCTCGAGGACGCGGCTGAAGAGTCCAACAGTAAAAGGGCCGTCCTTCGATTTCGCTGCACCGTGGCGGAGAGACTTTTTTCCGCGGGAGATCAAAAGAGAGTACGAGCGGAGTTCGACCTCCTGTGGCCACGAATTAGCCGTCGGGGAGTCCAGTCTCACCGTGGGCGGCACATGCTCAAAAATCAGTAGAATAAAATTCATAAAATAAAACAGAAGAAGTCCCACGTTAATGTACAAACATAAACGACTTTAAAAAAAAAAAGAAAAGAAAGCCCGTTACATAGCCAGCCGGCAGGTTAGCCTGTCCATAAAGTGCACTCTCCATCCTGCTGTGCGGTTTGGACGTCAGAAAGACAAGAGCAAAAAAAAAAAAAAAAAAAAAGTGTGAGTGTGTGTGTGTGTGTGTGTGTGTGTGTGTGTGTGTGTGTGTGTGTGTGTGTGTGTGTGCAGATCGAGGGGAAGGGAAACTCCGCTGCAGGTGTGTTCAGTCTTATTCCCGGAGTGACTGTGAATTAGAGGACATGTCTCAGACCTATGGAGGAGGAGGAGGAGGAGGAGGAAGGGGACGAGTGGAGGTGTGTGTTTGACTGTGTGTGTGTGTGTGTGTGTGTGTGTGTGCGTGGGGCTGACGTTAATAAACGTAGCCCTCGCTGTAGGGGTGCGGCTGGCAGTAGGGCCCCTCCTGCACGTAGGCCATGTTTTCGTCGAAGTGCGACAGCGGCACCGTGTCCTCCTCGTTGATCTGCCGCTCCATGTCGGTCTTCAGCACCGGCCGCTGATTGTCGGGAAACGCCATGGAGAACAAGGCCTCGGGGTCGCACACGAACTTGTAGACGTATCTCTCGCCGGCCACCTGGAGAGGAAGGACGGTCCGGTAACATCTCACGGATAACAATATAATAATAATATGATTTATTTCTTCAACGTTCTCGGCAGTCAAACTACAAAAATGGCTTCTAGTGAAGTTAGGTTGGAGGAAACTCTGCCTCCGCTCCCACCCTGGTGGAGAAGTGATTTAGAGTACGATGTAGTGGAGAGGAGGACTTTTCTCACGACGTCTGTCGCAGATTTGGCCTTTTTTATTTTTACAACTTCATCTTAAAGTTTGTCCGGTTGTTAAATTTGCCAGCCGAAACGCTGCGCTTCTTTAAGCTCCGCCCACTGAGTTTTAACAAAGTGGTTTGTGAAGCCTCGGGTTCGGATTTCGGCAAATTTTTCTATTTCGGAGCCGGGGGTGACCATATTTGGACGAGCTGGGGGCGGAGCTAGCGGTGGCTCTGACTCTATCTGTTTGGGAACCCTGAGGACGCTATGCCCCGCCCACCCGCGCCGTAAAGCCCGACTGCACCACAGGCCTGTCAATCAAACAGACACGTCTCCAAACATACCGCTGTTTGAGGCCTAATTTCTAATTAGTGATTATTTTCATCCAGAAAACTAATAAGACAGAGCGACTTTAGCGAATGACACCAATTCGACTTTTGGAAAAAAAGAAATGATTGACTTTGTATTTCATGAGAGAAATTGAATGGGAGTCTATGGAGCCGAAGCTTTTTTGCACTTCTGCGTTGGCCTGACTTGTCAGACCTGGTTTCAACTCGATCATTCATTCTGCATTATAACACTCGGCCTGCTTTTGAGCTTCACATTGTTGGACATTTTTTTCTCTGACAGAGTAACGCACATAAAAAAAAAATTTAAAAAAAATGGAGGAGCTGCTCACAGCATAAAAAAAAAAAAAATTAACCATTTATGGATGAGGAGATTGACATCCATCAAAGGGACTGCATTCGTAGCTGTTGGTATAAAACAGCTAAATTTCCGTGTCTTGGCAAAAAAAAAAAAAAAAAAAAGAAGTGTCCCCAACACCCACAAAAACCTGTTTGCATTTCCACCCTTGTTTTTTCCCAGCAGTCCCATGTTTGAGTGGCTCCTCCCCCTTTATACCCACCTGTGTGAAAGCAGCAGATGATGGTCATTTAACACAGGTGGTGTCAATCCGTCTCATTAACGTGTGTTCAGGAGGATCAGAGCGTTCAGCTGTTATTCAATCTCATTTATTTTAATGGTCATTTCGGAGAGTGTCATTTCTGCTCCTGATTATTATTTTTTTTTTTTTATCAACCCAATTCCTTTAAATTCCTTTAAATTGGAAGCACGTTTCGGATCTCTTGTCAGTGTTTCAGATGATTTTTTTTTATTTTTTTTAAACTTTTTTTTCGCTGTTTTTCTGCCTTTCGACGATTTAAAAAAAAAATAAAAACAAAATAAATGTTTTTACCTTCTGCATGATTCCCTTCTCGTAGTAGTAGCGCAACGATCTGCTGAGTTTGTCGTAGTTCATCGCCGGCCGGTTCTTCTGTATCCCCCACCGGCGCGCCACCTTCGTCACACACACACACACACACACACACACACACACACACACACACACACACACACACACACACACACACACACACACACACACACACACACACACGACACAAAGACAGCCAGGTAAACAGGGGCGGTGCCAGAAACGCACGCTCGACCTGATTCCCTGACGAGACCCGCGGCGGCAGCTGAAATGTCACAGTGAACTTATTAATCCGTATTTTCCTAATAACGGTAATTAAGAGCGCGTCCAGCCCGAGCGGACCCGAGCTGGGATGTGTTCATTAGGAGCTTGTCACACGCCCAGCGGAGGAGGCAGCAGATGTTGCAGCACCTGTCTACCGGACCACCCGCCCGCCCGCCCGGTCCTCGCCGTCCAAACCCACGGCTTCTGATTTTTTTTTTTTTTTTTTCTACTTTTGCTCTCTTCCCCCTTTTTTTTTTTTTTTTTTTTCACCGCCGATCCTCGTAGCCGTTGGCGGCGCTACACCTGCCGCAGCCGCTCGCTTAGCGTTTGTCCGCAGGATGCGTTTCGGTCACCTGATGGCATGAATGGGCCCCCCTGTTAGCCGCAGCTGGCCCCGGGCCTCCAGACACCGTCGGACAGCGTGGACCACTGCCAGCACCCTCCTCCTCCTCCTCCTCCCCCCCCACACACTCCCTCCTCCCCCCCCACCTTCTATCTCTTCTTCTACCCCCGCCGCCCCCGACCCGCGGCGCCCCGCATCCTCCTCCCGTCCTCCAGCAGCGAGCAGCAGAGACTGAGCCCCCACTGTGTGCGATGCGGGCCGCGCAACACACTCGGCCTCTTGTCTCCGTTTCAAAACGCTCCCAACCGCCGACACGGCTCATATTTTTAGGAATATGCTCCTGTGAAATATTTAGCGGCTGAGGGTCAGTCGGTTGGATGTGGCTGAGGGCAAAATAAATATATATATATATATATAAAAAAAAAAAAAAAATATTGGGACTAATCCAGGGATGACTGCAGAGAACATTATTCATCACTTCTTAACCTGTCGACCTTTGACATCGTCTGATTTTCCCTTCGTGTATTGCGCAACCTTGTTTTCTTTTTTCTTGCTCTCGTACGAGCAAATTGAGACGCAGCATCCTGAAAATCCACAGTCTACCTGGCGCACCGGCAAATTAGGACTGCGAGTTGCTTCATTGACTTCATTTTATTGATTCACCAATTCATTGTTTTGTCTTTAATTGGGTCATTTAGGTCTATAAAATGCCAGAGAATAGTTTAAAAAAAATTTGCCATCGAAAGTCCGAGTACCAAAAATATTTAAACAGCGATGATATAAAACAGACACAAGCAGCGAATCCTCACATCGTCGGTTAACCCGTCATCATTCGAGCGACACGTCGAAGGGCTCGACGGTTTATTTGTTTACGATACGTGCGGCGAAATGCCGGGTGGGAGAGCTACCGTAAATGAAAAAACAACACAAAAATAACCGCGACGTATTAAAGGCGAGGGCGGAGCCGCGTCAGCGAATGTATTTCCGAGCCTCTCACCTCTTCCGGCTCGATGAGTTTGAACTCCATGCCGCGGCCGGTCCAGGCGATGAAGTGCGAGTTGGACGGGTCGTCCAGCAGAGCCACCAGGAACTGCCAGAGCTGCAGCGAGCCGCGGCGCTGGTACGACGGGCCCTCGCGGTAAAGGCCCGACTCCTGCTTGATGTCGCCTGCCCGACGCCCCGAAACACAAAAAGTCGTTTATCGTACGGCAGTTTGAAAACAAGACGAACACGTCGTGGTATTCGAAGGTTTCCATCAAGAGCGTTGGACTCACCTTCGACCTTCTCGGGCACCACGCAGGTGTCGTCGTAGAAGTGCCTCGCCACTTTGTCAAACATACAACCTGGAGAAAAACGAGATCAAAAAAACAAACAAACAAACAAAAGAAAAGAAAGAAAATTTACCGTTCGAGACGATGTTCACCCAGAAGTGCAACATCGTCACAACATCCACTCGCATCGTCGTCGGTACCTTCGGTCCGGTTGGCGTGAGCCAGGTAGCCGTCTTGCCGTAAGTAGACCGAATGGCAGCTAGGCACTTCAGCTGAAAGCCGGGCGAGAAGGAGAGTCGGGTGTTAAAAAGGGCCCGAAGGCAGCATTAAGAACGCTATCTCGCTTATCTGAGAGCAAGTCAAGAAGCCTGTTCGCTCAATGCACCACCGGCTCTGATTAAAATGGAAAAAAAAAAAAAAAGCCCTCCGGCGTCGGCGTTGCGACGGCTCGCAGCCGCGGGCGAGCTCGCTACCTCGCGCCGCTGACGCTCGGCCCGGAGCGGCGTTTTACTACCCAAGGAAACGCGCGTGGAAAAAAAAACCCGCAAGCCGACATGATGTAAGTTTTCTTACAACACGAGGGTTCAAAATGACACACTTTTCCAGATCAAAACTAAACGGACCTGCAGGTGTTGGTTTCTTTGACGTTTTCACCGAATATCGTGCGAGTGCAGCACGTCAGCTAAAAGTTGTCCTTTTTAAAAAAAATTATTCAAAGAACTCGTCCTCTCAATCGGCTTCTTACTGCAAGTGATCGAATCCGACGTAACGACACTCATTTCTGCCAAATTTATTGGAGACGTCCCCTCTAGTGGCCCTTAGTGGTATCGCACTTCAAGGCACTTTTGCGTTGGTTTCACTTTTAAACTTGGAAACTACGCCTATTTCTATAGACAGTCTACACTGAGTGGGTGCGGCTCTATGATTCGTGCGGATAGTCCCCGCCTCCATCCACACCCACCCCTCCGCCGCTCGTATGATGTGTCTTCAAGCATATAAAACAACCAGGCTAAAAACTTGATTTTCATGAAGTATTCTGTAATTAAAATATTTTTTTAATAAATTCTACCTAAAGGTATTTTTGGACTGTTTCATATTTTGTCATGAAACTTTAATATTGACACTAAAGACTTGAAGAAAACTGCTTCACAGGTGTCAAGTAAAATGTGCAAAATATGGGCGGAGCCTTTAAGAACGGCAAAAGTTTCACTCGGTCCTCTCTGGTCAACTTCTCAATCTCTTTTCTTTTTTTTTTTTATTTCTGAACTCCATCAACATTGTGGATTGAATGAGATATCAGACTTTCTCCTGGACTCCCTTCATGACTTTAAGAAACATTCAGTTGTGTGTCATGTTTAAACCAAAAATGTGCTTTCATACAGTAACGTTTTTTGGTTTTTTTTGGTGATTAAAATAACTTTCAGTTCAGTCATATAATTCTTTGCACAACAGCTTTCATTCTCCAGTTTGCTTTCCAGCGCGGTCCGATTGACTCGTTTATTTGCTGTAGATGTCAGAACCTCCCACGACACGAGACGAGATGCTGCGATAACTCCCCCCCCCCCCCCCCCTCAACAACAACAAAAAAACAAAAAACCGGCCAAACAGGTTACAAAGTGAATGTTCAATAAACAGGCCCATAAACATTTCTCTGAGCTTCATCAAAGTAATGGGCTTGTAGAGGAAATTGGTGCTAATGAAATTACCAGCTCCCCTCCCATCCTTTCCAACAGGCCTGCTCCAGTCAACATGCTCCTCTGTGACTGATCATAAATTCACTCTGATGCTCCGGCGTGGACACACAGTTCAGTTCAGTCATGGACGCAACACAATTAACTAAATACAACTTCTCTCTCTTTATTTATGATCTCTATCTTGTACTGTGTCCTTTACCGTGTTTACTGCCGGTGAATCTGAGAATGAACGAAGGCAAAATGCAGATATTTCACTGGTTTCAGCTTCTGAAATGTGAGAAATAGCTGTTTTTTTTTTTTTTCCTCAAGGTTTTTATATCACTGGAAATGAAATATCTTTAGATTTTACGCAAAATAAATAATCCGAAGACGTCACGTTGACCTCCGGGCGCTCGTCATTTGAATTTGTTTGTCATATTGAGACAAAATTATCGTAAAAAAAAATAAATGAATTGACGATGCAAGTAATTGATCTGCTCACGGGCCGCGACCTGTTTGGCCACGGAGCGACAATTTGTCAAGTAAGACGGACGACACAGTGAACTTGCCCCTTTTACGGGAAAGTAAATAAATCGCGGTTGTCTTGGCTTTTCGTCCCCCCCTCCCCCCCAATAGGAAGAGGTTGCGTTATCTCCCCGACTCCAGCTCTGGCTCTCCTGGGTCCTCCGTGTCGCCTCATGAATGAACCCAGCAGTCCGGCAAGCGTTCATTCATGTCCCGATGCAGCCTCGGGGCGCCGCCGAGGCCGCGGGCGGACGATTAGCTCCCTTCGCTCCTCTAATGGAAAAAGTGGAGCGGACGAGCGTGGGAGGGCAGATTCTGGACCGCGACCAGGCATCGAGGCCCCCCTCGCGTCTATTAGAGTACCACAGGAAATGGCGAGCGGCGCAGACACCCGGCCCAACCAGATCCCCTCCCCTAATAATGGGCAAACTCAATAAACGCCACTCCCCCTTCCTCCTTCTCTCCCCCCCTCCCCCCTCTCTCACTCCCAACATGTCATCTCCCATTCCTGAAATGATAATGCTCTGGCAGCGAAATGGAAAAAAAAAAAGAGGCAAATTTCACTTTTACCAGAGTCGAACGGTGTTTTTTTCCCCCCCCGAATCTCTCACCTGAGTCGTAGGTGAAGTCCCGCGGCTCCTGCTTGATCATCATGCCGGCGGGGTACGCGTGGGGGAGCGGCGCCCCAATCATGGCCGGGTGCTCGAACAAGGGGTCGGGGTACTCCTGCTTGAAGCCTTGAGGAGGGAAGGGGATGTTGGGCTCCGACATCTGCCGGTGGTAGATGGGCCGGCCGTCCCGAACCATCGTCGGCGGGGACGGGAACGAGTGGCACGGCTCCGAGAGCTGACGTCGGAACCTGCGGACGAATTCACAGGATTCGTTACCGAGAGAGAGAGAGACGCAAACGGAAACACGCTTTGTATCGTTTAGTTTGATCTCGTCCGTAGATGTCAGACCACCTGCTGTGATAACGATTTAAATCACCTGACTTGTATACGTCGCTATGGGACACCATATGTCTTACTGACGTCCTGACGTGCTTTTTCTTTTAGTTAAAAAAAAACAAAAAAACAAAGTACGCAAATTATTATCACATCAAAAGGACGAAAAGCAGAAAATGGTCACAACGGAGATATTGGAAATAGAAAATGTTTGAAAAAGTTTCGCTGAAAAAAATGATTTGAGATTTAAGATTTGTATTTTTCTGTTGATCGACTAATTCAATACGCTTTAGGTCAAAGGTCAGAGTTACCAGCGGACTCAACCTCCGTGCGACAGATATTAAGCAGCTTGAGCAAAGCAGTAGATGCAGAGCAGCTGATTTCCTTTGTTTTTGACTCCCCACAGCATCGGACGAGCTCATACTTATCTTCCCGACTCCAAACCGTAAATTTTGTGGCGCTAAAAAGTACAAAATATGAGTTTTACTGCTTCTTTTCTTTATTTTTCCTCTCCGTGCGTCAATGAGATCAGTGATCCTGCATGAAAACACGGCGGTTTAAATGCGTCGCCTTGACGTTGAAGCGGTCACGATAACTAAGTTTGCTCGTGTTGTTTCATGGCCCCGCCCCCCCGCCGACTCGCTCGACCAATGAGATTCCTGCTGTGACTGAAACCCTCTGCTGTGCCTCCGCGGCTCTGACCTCATGACAACCTGAGCTCGGCGCTTCACATGTAAATGTGAAAAGAAAGTCGGGCGGGCGTCGGTACCTGTGGTCCATGGAGTAGGCGTTGTCGGGGAGAGGCTGCGAGGACGGTATGTGGGCGTAGGTCCGGTCCGGTTTGGGCGTCGGCGCGGCCGTCGGGGATCCATGATGGAGGGGGGACACGGGGGTGCTACAGGGGGGCGTCACTGGGCTGGAGGGCTTCATTCCTGCGGGCTGCTTCTGCTCATAGGCACTGTGGCAACGACAAACGGGGACGAGTCAGAGACGCCCCGGGCGCCGCCGGAGGGGGCCGAATTTAGAGAATTCACCGCACCAGCTGCGTCGTAAAAGAAGATTAAAGTGTACACATTTGTACTGGATGATGTTACTGACCGGCTTCAAGGTGTTAAAACGTATTCGGAGAGTAAAAAACATCTCTTATTGTTATCTCGTCTCGTTTCATTCCCGCTCGTGACGGCGCTTTTTAACGACCGAGTGAGAAAAACATTGGAAAAACAGATTTTTATGAAGTCACATGAAATGATGAATACTTCCTATCGTCTTGAATCGGTGGATTTTAAAAGGGAGTTTGGTGAAAATGTCTTTTCTGTGTGGCCCTCAGGTTTTTTTTTTTTTTTTTTTTTTTTTACATGAAATGTGAGCTCAGAGGTGAGACGGTTTTGTTTCAATGGACGGATTCGGAAAAGTTACAGCATCTCTTGTCATATTGTGTGGAGGTTCGGATGTAAAGGAAGCTCTGAGAAACGCTAAACTGCCTTTTTTTTCACTCTCTGTAAGCATCTTGGATCTCACCGGGTGAGCAAATGAATCACAAAGTGTAACAAAACACTCATAAAAATCAACTCAGTTGGCGATCGAGTGTAACTAAGCAACACTCAGACCCGATGATGGTCATTTATTAAAAAAGAAGAAAGAAAATATTGATATAACAAAGTGCTTTGGGCTCATTTTAAATAACACGAGACGCCCGCGGTTCATTCTACACCTGATTTACAAAAGTCATTTTCAAACTAAATAAACATCAAACGAGGAGCCGAACAAACCGAAGAAATACGGACGATTGAAAACTGATGAGGAACAAAGATTCGGGGCCAAAAGCAAATAAACTGCCGTTTTGAACCGTTTTTTTTCACCGCTTCGCGATAAAATGTCGTACCGGCGGTGTTATTTGATTTGATTTATTTATTTTTTTGGAGTCCTTCGTGTTTGCGGTGTCGACGCCCACCTGATGCCGTACGGGCACTTCTCTCCATACTGGAGCTTGAAGGGCCGATCCTGACTGCAGTTGGAGCTCAGCTCTGAACACGGGCTGTGCAGCTCCCTCTTGATCTTCAGCTGCAGTCCGTGGAAAGCCACTGCGAAGGAAGACAAAAAAAAAAACGCAAGTCAGATACCGGCCGACGGTGAAAAACCTTCCTGCTGAAAATAACACCTCAGTTTTTAATCAGAGCAGCTGAGGAAAACAAAAAAAAACAAAAAAAAATCGGATGGAAAATGTTCGCTCGTGTTTTGCCCGACTTTTATCGCCGGACGGAGAAACTGCTGACATACGCGCTTATTTTGGAGATCGGTTGACCTCCGACCTCGGTTACGTTTTCGACGAAGCGGTCGCAAAAATGAACGCGGAACCAAAATGGTCGAATTTTTCCGAGAAATCTCCGCTGCCTTCATGCACCCGCAGCGGATGGAGCCGAAGGATTTTGACGTCTCAGGCCCGTCGCTCGCGGAAACGACTCGCTTCAGATCTCGTTTTGTTTTTTTCGGCCTTTTTTTTTTTTTCCTGACGGCGACTCTGTTTGGTGAAATATGACAATCATAAAAGCGGGTGTGCGGCGAGCTCCTATAAATGCTTTATCTGCTTTCAGCTGGCTGTCAATACGCTCCAGACGACAACAACCGGGCTCATTGATCCGACTGGGAGGGAGGGGGAGGCGAGGGGGGTGAGGAGGATGGGGGGGGGGGGGTCTCTACCTACGGCCCCGCGGCGAGCCCGGTGCATCCGAGAGGCTGTTAAGTGCCTGATCAGTCCTGATTAACATCCCATCATCTCCAGTCATGATCAACGCTAATCCGATTGACTTCTGACGGAAGACCCAGTCGGTCAGAATGAAGTCGGGCTTCGGGTTCGTCTCACCGCCGGGCCGTCCCGCGAGTATCAAAGCCCGGGAGAGAGGGCCCATCGGGGGGAGGGGGGACGACATCAGATTGATGTTTCATGCTCAGAGATGGTTAAAAAAAAACACACACACACACAAAGCGATAAGAATTTATGAACGGATAAAAGGAAGTCCATTGACTCTGGGACAAACCGAGACTCAAATCGGCGGGGGGTTTTTTGGACAATTTTTCCTCCTCCTCCTCCTCCTCCTCCTCCTCCTCCTCCTCCGAGCCGAGAGAGGAGGATGTTTTTTTGTTTAGTTCTTTTTCCTCACGGCTGACTGACAGCTGCCGTACGAGCAGGGGTCGATCTGCCAACAACCCCAGCTGACGCACAGCCGAGCCCCCCCCCCCACACACCCGGGGGGGGGGGGATAGAGGTTGAGGGGGGGGGCACGCGGGCCCGGCGTGACAAAGCTCAGGGGTTGTTCGCAGCCACTTGCTGGGGAGGGAGGGGGGGGGGGGGGGGCGACCTTTCCGGGTCATCGATCCGAGGTCAAAGAGACACTTCCTGAGGGGAGACCTTTTGACGACGCTGGCATCGGTGTCGAGAGCCGACGGAGTCAAAACAAGACCTCCGAGTGTCGCTTTCAATCCCCGACGACAACAAACACGCGAACTCACAAGTACGAGCGACTTCTTCTCCGCGTCTCTTTTCTTCGGTTTCGTGGGTAAAACGTATAAAAACGACGTCTATACAAAAAAAAAAAAAAAGAAAAGAAAAAGAAAAAGCCTTGTTTAACCAGCGAGCGTCACATTAGAGGTGGGGTGGGGGGGCCTTAAATTAGAAATGGAAATGTCACAATAGATTTTGTCAGCGGGGTGCCAAGGTACACAAATCAATAGCGAGGGCATCGCCTCCGACTAAAACAGGAGACTTCCTTTTCAGTCCAGCCCGTCGCTGCTTGATTGCTCTCATTATCTACGTATTGATCAAGCGGGACGGTGGGATGTTTTTAAAGAAGGAGCAGTTAGAACAATTACTGGATCTATCTTCAATGCAAATGTTGTTGTTTTGTTTTTTTTTTACCCTTTTCGTTTCTGCCGTCATCGACTTTGCTCTTTTGCTTTTAAACGTCGAGGCAAAAAAGGCACAAAAAAAAACCCCAAAAAAACAAATAGGACTATTTTTTTTTTTTTTTTTTTTGCATTTTACCTCCGACACTCGGGGTTTCTAATCATTTCATGTTTTTGTTTTTTTCAGCCGCTGTTTTCTTTGCCCCGATCCTTTCGGGACGCTAAATCGAAGAAATCTTCAAAACTGTGCGTTTTGGCAGAACCGGAGCCGACGTTTTGGCAGATATTTCTCCGGCCCATTCACAAAAAAAAAACCCAGGTCTTTTGGCACCGGCGAAAAACCTCCCATTCCATTTTCACCTTCGGTAGGCGCTCGCCTTTGTTGTTAAATGACGGCGGCTCCAGATCTGCCCGGTAACGTGTGGCCTCGTTTTACACCTTCCCTCTCCTCCTTCGTTCCCCGCTAAGTTATGCTAATGGTAAGCATCTGTGTCGGGAGTTTGAGACAAAGAAAAATTTCCCCTTCTCCTCCTTCGGCCCGAGGACGCTTTCGCTGCGAGGCCGATCGCACGCTGCTTTCTGCTGCCGCGCCGGCGGAGAGCGCGAAGTTGACATTGAGGGGGGAAACTACCGAGAGAGAGGAAGAGGAAGAGGAAGGCGAGTCTCGGGCCGCCGCAACGCTGGAGACACATTTTTTTTTTTAAACCCACTTTTCTGGCAAACAATCGTAAGAACTTTTCAACACAGATGTTTCTTTTCCTCTCCTATGCTTTTTTTTTTTTTTTTTTACTGCTTTCATCTTTTATTCTCATCCTATCAATTGGAAAGGGTAAAAAAATAAATAAGAAAAAAGGCATAAAACCAGGTACAAAAAACAAAACAAAATAAACTGAAATTTTATCGCTCATATTCATCTTATTTTCTCCAAACGAGTACAAAACTAAAACTTTTTTTTAATATATATATATACATTTGCTCAGTTTAAAAATAAGATTTAGTAATCCCTCAAAATCTTTCGCTAAAGTCCTCAGAATATTTCACGATACAGTAAAACGAGACCTTTATTTAGTTAATGCTACCAGCTAGCTGGCATGTACCGCTAAACAGGCAGGACAAGTTGCTTTTTGGTTAATGCTAACTCTGCTAGTGGCGTGGAGATTTTATTATTATTATTATTATTATTTTTTCGGCATTAAATGGAAATACTTTTGCTTCGCATTTGGTTTAAATGAAATTTGACGAATTGACAACATTCGCAGTTGACTTGTGAGTCAAGAGTTTAAACTGGAAAAAGGAAAATATGAAATACACAAAAATAGGATGAACATTTTTTTTTTTTTTTTACTGTCAACTGATCCCATGAGAAGATAAAAAGCTAACAATACTTTAAACTGTCTCTCGATATGCGTTACCGTTGTGGCGGGCGGCACCGAGTGAACACGTTCCTGCTGAAGATTAAAAAAAAAAAAAATCTCCCACATATGAAACATATTTTAGCAAACGTTACTCCAAAAGGAATAAACGATGCAATTTTTTTTTTTAGGGACTATTTTCAGCTGGTTTGAGCGAACACGACGGCCAAACGCCGCCCCGGCACCAGCTGAGAGTGCATTATGTCACGTAACACATACTGTATGTAGTGCACTAACTCATGGCCTCGGGACGGCGCACGTTTTAGGTTCTTGGTGGGTTTTTAGTCGTTTTAAATGAATATCGCCCGTCTCGTAAAGTCCCCGTCGAAGCCGCTTGGATATTTCCTTCTCCGTCTCCTCATCTCTTTTCTCTTCAACTTCTTCTTCTTCCTCCTCCCTCCACCTTCACCTTCCTCTTCCCGTCTACCGTCCGCCCCTACCGCCCCTCTCCCTCTCTCTCTCTCTCTCTCGGCTCGGTGAAACCCATATGGGAGAGCTGCCGGCTGGGACGCCTGCTCGAGCGCCCAACCACGGTGCCCTCACCCTCCCGCCATCTGTCGTAGTGCCTCTCCAGTCTGCTGCGGGTTTGCCAACAGGACAATTCAGATGGTCAGCAGTCTCCTGCCACCGCGGCCACCCACCCCGGCTACCTCTGAAGGACAACGGGACAGTCTTAGTGACCTCTGGTTCTCCACTGTAAAAAAAAAAACAAAAAAAAAAACGCTCCTCCATCTTGGATTTCAGGCTAATTCACACCCACGGTTTGGACTTTTTTTTTTTTTTTTTTTTTTTTTTTTTTTTGACTGTGATGCAGCTGCTTGAAAAAAAACAATCAGTCAAAAATATTCAGAGATTTTTTTTTTTTTACACACTTAAAACTACAGTTGAATATGAAATAAATTTAAGCAGCTGGAGTCACCAGATGAAATCAAGTCGATAAAAGGGGCATTAAAAATAGCTAAAATTACTTTAAAAAAAAAAAAAAAAGCATTTTTCCAACGAGCCGAAGCTTCTCGTGTTTGTCGTTTGAAGGCAGAAGGAGGAAAAGAAAATATAAACCCGTCTGTGGTTTTTAACCTCGCAAAACCAACAGCAACCTGCTCGACGATTTCAGGCTGCAATCGGAGGTCTGAGATATTTCTCCTCCTCCTCCTCCTCCAGCTTCATCTTCACCCAAATATTCCATGGCCACGACATTTTTGTAATCTACTCCGAAAACGAAAGGTTTTCCGACGCAAATATCGGATGTGACCTTTTATCCTCGTCCGAACTCCCGCCTTTCCATTCGAGCTTTGGCTTCCAGGTTAAAGGGCGTTGAGGACAAGACGCCGGGTGTGGACGCGCAGTTTTGGTGTTTTTTTTGTTTTGTTTTTTTTTTCTCACAGTTTCATGCACGTTTTGGCTCATCCGAAAGACATGTGCTCGCTCCGGGTCCCACTGAGCTCCACTCACTCAATTTCTGTCCCCACCTTGGCACCTACTTCCTCCAGAAAACGGACGGTGCCAAGTCACCAGTCACCGGCGCGCAACCCGCTTCGAGAGCTCAACCGGGTTTGGAAACCCGACGGCGCTCGTCCTCGTGTCGGACGTCGAAAGGGACGCTCCTCTAACTTTTAGGAAGTGTTCTTAGAAACGAGGATTTGTTCTTTCGTGGCATGAAATATGTAGAAAATGAGGGGAGAAAACAAAACAAGCTTTCATGCTGTAAAATTCCCCGCTGAAGGTGGAGTGGGGGGAGGAGGAGGAGGAGGAGGAGGAGGAGGAGGAGGGGGTGGAGGGGTTGAACAAGAAGGGCCAACCGAGCTTTTTAAAGCTGAGCAGCATAAATGTGGTAGTAACTAATATAACACTGCCGGATTTAGAAAACGTAACCACACTTCGAGGAGAGGTCGAGGAGGAGCGTTAAAAAAAAAAAAGAAGATTATATTTAAAAAAAAAAAAAATTCAAAACAGCCGTCAATTGACAGCAGTTTGGACTCGCTGGAGTTAAAAATATCACTTCAACCGCCTGCGAAAAAAAACAAACATCTGCCGCAATATTTTGATGTTTCCTTATGCAAATAAGTCACGGCGCAATAATATCTCGTTGGCAAAGAGAGAGAGAGAGAGAGAGAGAGAGATATCTCCCCCCACCCCCCTTCCCTCCCTCCCTCCCCCCCACCACCACCACACACTCGTACACCTGTCTCCAACCCGCAAGACCGCTTGCAGCACTTGTGCAAGCGAAAGGTGAGGCGACCGAGAGACACTGAAAACACACACACACACACACACACACACACACACACACACACACACACACACACACACACACACACACACACACACACACACACACACACACACACACACTGCCAGTTTCAAAAAAACACACAAGCACAGATGTTCAACACACACACACACACACACACACACACACACACACACACACACACACACACACACACACACACACACACACACACACACACACACACACACAAGAGGAGAAAAGTGTGGTCTCTTACTCACAGTTTTCAGTCTGGAAGTCTGGAACGAACTGCTCGTCATTGTCGGGAACTTGAGCTGAAGACACGAGCGAGAAGAGAAAGAGGAAGAAGAAGAAGAAGAAGAAGAAGAAGAAAGGGGATGATTGTTTGCGACGCTGACGGACGACGCAGCACCGATCACACCGTCCTCTGGAAATGAAAAAAAAAAAAAAAAAAAAAAAAAAAACATGCTCCTGGGACGTCGGCCTGTCCCGTCCCAGACTCGTAAAGGACACGGCTGGCACCCACTCCCCCCGTCCCCCCCCCCCCAAAAAAATATGTCTAACGGGGTTTGTCTTTGGCAACCATGTTTATATGTTTAAAAAGGATTTGACGTTACAATAAGCTTTATCGAGTCATTTTTATACCTTTATCATACCCTGAAGTCTTTTTTTTTTTTTTGTATTTGAATTTTTCTTTTAATCAAATTACTCTTCTGAGGACTTCTTGTACGCTGTCGTAAATAAATACATAACCGCCCCCCAATCTTATATCAATACCATAAATTGAAACCCTTAAAAAAAAGAAAAAGAAGAATGAAACGAGTCGCCTTTTTTATTTACCTCAAGACGTGAAACTTTGCGTCTCGTTTTGCCGATAATCAAATTTGACTTTTACGACTGCTGAAAAAAAAAAAAAAAAGGTTTGTGAGTAACCAGAAGATAAAAAAAAATAAAAATAAAAAAAAAAGCAACACGCAAAATGTCCTCAAAATATTGTTTTCCACTAAATAAGTTGAACAAAGAGCCACATTTTTCCACCGAACCGCAGCCTGACGTTTTTGTTTTATTTTGATAGGGGGGGGGGAGGAGGAGGAGGATAATACTTTGCTTTAGTTTGACCGTCTGCCTCCTCATTTCCACTTCCTGAGGTCGCCTGGTCCATTGACTGCTCGGCAGCCTCGGCTCCTCGCTCGTTGCCAGCAGCCAAACACCCATTGTTAACGGTGTCTAATTGGCTTCCTCCCTACCGGTGAATCCACCTGTACCTACCGAGTTCGGTCTGTTCCAAAAACCTCCCGACGCTTCACCTGCGCCTCAAAACGCCGCTGCACGCGGGCTAATGCTAAAATAATGAAGCTCCGCTCCGGCTCCAATTAGCCGTCTTTGCATATTTATCTCACGTGTATTAGTGAGGTTTTTTTTTTTACATTTTTTTTATTCTGCCGTCCCAGAAAGTTTTGATTCTCTCCAACGAAAGGCAAAAAATAAATAAAAAAAATAAAAAAAGAGATTTAAATGTGTCATCAGCACGTCTATTTATACGCACAATGAGGTGGATCCTCATTATCGCAGCATCGCCGACATGCCTCGGCACGTCGAGAGATCGTCAAAAAAAAAGAAAAAGAAAAAGAAAAATGACTGATTTCCTATTTTTGTCACTCTTGATAAGGTCAGGGATGTTTTGTTTTCTTTCTCCTCCCGTCTCACCCGAGGTGTGAATTGAGGAGAGTAAACAATTAACAGATGTAAAGGGAGAAATTACTTCATATTCTCCCCCCCCCCCCCTCCAAAAAAAACTAAATAAAAGAAGAAGTCTGGCGGGTGAAGGGATCAGCGAAACAAAGACGGGGAAGTGTTTTGTGTTCAACTCTCTTCAACGTTAACCGGGGTGAACGACTGTTGGTGTAAAACAGCTGGAACGCAATGAGACCTTTTACAAGTGGCTTATTATTCCACTTTGTTTTCTCAAAGGGTCACGGCACGGACATTTACAAATCAAAGTCCTTCCATTAGAAGTCGGAATAAAAAACCCTTTTTTTTTTAAGTCAAAAGCAACGACAGCGCAGCAACTCAGGACAAAACTTACAAAGGGACACGAAAGAGGAGAAATGGAAAAAACAACAACAACAACAACAACAAAAAGAAGTCAGCAGCGTCTCAGTGTCCAAAAAGGAAGTAGAGGATGGATGAGTCACCGGCCTCAGTCTGTGAATGAGCCAGCTGATCTCTGCAACAAACTCCTGGGGAGAGACGGAGAGAGCTGGACCTCTGCCGCCATTCACAAAACAACAACAACAACAACGACGACGACGACGGGAAAAAAGAACACAAAACGTAGGCAGAAGGGCAGAAGGGAGAAAAGGAGGATACGAAATAAAAAACGGAGATGTTTGTGCGAGGCCCGAGACAGTCCGGTGCAGCAGCACTTGATGACGCTTGAGATTTAAATGAATTTTCCCTTTTTTTTGTTGTTGTTGTTGCCTGCGCTGATTTCCAAGACAAATTATGCTATCTGAATTTCACCGAGGAAATTAACACGTTAACAAAAGCACCAAAAAACAACAACAACAACAAAAATAATCTTAAAGCCAGAAATCTGTGAAAGGGATGATTTTTTTTTTTTTTTTTCTTCTTCATTTTCCTGGCAAGGAAGGCACTTTAAAAAAAAAAAAATGTGCGAGGAGGAAGAGGAGGGTGGTTGTGGTTTGAGGAGGTCAAACCCCCCCCCCACACACCTTCCCACCTTCCACCCTCCACCCCACCCCACCCGTCAAATGTCGAAACCTTCAACCTTCTCGGTCTTTTGGGAAGTCGGAAATTCAGTCCGTCGCTCATAATTCCTCGTCTCGTTCCAATTACCTGATCTAATAAATCTTAGGAAACGGAGGGAAGGTATTCCTTTTCATCTTAATGGACAGGAAGTCATTCATTAAATCTACAATCTTTGAGGCGTACATCATCACATTGATCCACGACAGGCAGAACTGTAATCCTTAACGGTAATACTTCTCTATCAAGCCCCGTCTTTTCCTTTTTCTTTTTTTTTTCTTTTCTCACTTTGGATACTGAAATATTAAAATCGTGTCTTATTCTTTTCCTCACGCCCCGCGGTGCGCCGCCTCGTCTCACCTCGCTCGCCGCTCGAGAGTCGGCTCAACCGCTCCAATATCTGTTTCCGAGGATACTTCTCATTTAAAAAAAAAAAATATAATAATTCTCTCTCGGATGGCACCGCGAGCGTTTTCAAATGTGTTAAAGAATAGATGGAAGCTGTGAATGATTGAGTCCCTTTTTTTTTTTTTTTTGGGCTGCGAAGAAAAAAAAAAAAAAAAAAAATCCCCCTCAACACTTTTCCAGCGGATGTATTACAACTCAATCCTTTGTTAGGAAAAAAAAAAAAAAAAGTCTTGAAGTTGATTCAGTTATATTGAACACTTTAAGACTTTACAAGTAGAATTATGGCTTTACAGCGTGGGCGCTTGTTTAAAGAGATATATTCTCTGGCAGGGCAGCATTTCATACGTGGAACTCAAACAATAAAACGTGTCTCAATGCACAACTTGTAATTGGCTTGTTTGACATGAATGAAACAAGCAAATAAAACAAAAGAAATGTCAAGGTACTTGCTGCTAAACACGATATTTTGTCAAAAGATTTCGGCAATTTGTCTCCAAAATCGGAAGCATCGGAGTCCTAAATTACAACCCACGTCCAGTTTTATACATTTATACCCACTTTTTCTAAAACAATCCTTAATTTAGAAAGTTAATTTACCAAATTAACACAAATTCAAATAATAAATCATGAGGGTTTTTTTGGGGGAGGGGGCTTTTTCTGTAACACAGCATCCAGAGACAGTTTTAGTGTCACAACTTCAACTGAAGTGACTGACAAACTTCTTCTTTTTTTTTTTGGCCCCTTTTCTCAAAGAAAACTGGCTATTTGTTTTGACTTTTTTCAGATTTTGTATTCATGCAAAAAAAAAAAAAAAACAAGCAACGATTTCAAATCGCCTTTTCCAAGCAAACTGTGCGACTTTACGCTCCATCTGTTTTTACACAGACAAAACAAAATCGACTTCAAAAACAGCCCCAAAACACTTTTCACTCCAAATATTCTCTCGACATATCAAACTCTCCCTTCTGCTGAGATATAAAACTTCACATGCCGACATTAAAGGGTGAAGCTACATCGTAGCAAAATACAACAAGTCGTGAAGTCATGAAGTCCAACATGCACATGAAAAGAAAAACAGAGCAAAATGACGAACGATATTCACCACTGACCAAAACTTCGGTGCTGCAGACACGGCGGAAAGAGGACGCTCGCGCTTAAATCCTGAAGCATCACGTCTCAGTTAGACCACAAAGAGCAAGTCTTGCCATCAGAGAAGACAAAAAAATAAGAAAAAAAAAAGCGAAGAAAATGGTTTGATATTAAAAAAAAAAAAAAAAAAGGAGGAGAGACTGTTTGTGGAAGTTTGCAAGGAAGAACAAAAAAAAAAATAATCATAAATCCATTCTCTATCTTTGGCTCTCTTATTTTAGTTTAGTTTAGTTTTTTTTTTTTTTTTTTTTGTCGCCACCAAAGAATTGAAAGTGGAGAAGACGAGGCGACGGTACAGCTGGAGGAGATGAAGAGGTGTGCCGAGAGGAAGCACAGAGAGAGAGAGAGAGAGGCAGAGCAGATGAGAGAGGGAGGGAGGGAGCGAGTGAGAGAGAGAGAGGGAGAGAGAGAGAGAGAGCTGGTAGGCTACAGGAGAGCTGTGGTGGAGGTGGAGGTGGAGGTAACGGCGGCGGCTGGCGTGCAGCGCGTTAGCTCCTGCCAAAAGCAGAAGAGACAGTGAGCGTCGGAGAGCCTTCTCCTGGTAATTTGTGATGACACTCTCTGGGTAGAGCCTCCTCGGTTCTCCCTCAAGACCCCCTCGCTCACAGCCTCTAATGTATGCATGACACACAAGGTGCCTCTTCCACACACAGGCTTTTAATTGGACTGCGACGCTAGGCATGTAACTCCAGGCAGCTTTTTTTTTTTTTTTTTTTTTTTTTTTTTTCCTCCCTCCTCACAACCTTTTTTTTTTTTTTTTTTTTTTTTTTAAACCCAACTCTTCTCCTTTTTTTTTTTTGCTGAGATTTTAAAACACTCACCTTCTGCCAGCCAAGTCTCCTGCAGCCGACTGAGGTCCTGGAAGAGCTCTGAAGAAGAAGAAGAAGAAGAAGAAGAAGCAGTTCAAAACAACAACAAAACAAAGCATCAGAAAACAAGTGTCTTCATTATGGCTCGGCTCGATGTGGAGCTCAGTGGGCACGTGTGCGGCTAATAACAAGTCAATTTGTGCGTCTGACGGAGGCTCGCGAGGAAGCATCATCACAGGCCGCCGTGCTGTAATTGAGATTTTGTCGTTAGCCGGCAGCGCAGGTGGCCGCCGACCAATTGAATTTTTTTTTTTGTGCTAAATGTTTAGGAGCCGTGAAATTAACTTCTCTCTCCTCTCCCTTGTCCTTTGCCGCCTACCTTCAGTGTCCAGAGCCAGGTCGGACTTAATGAATTTTCTCTTTCTGTCATTCGCCGGCTTCTCGCTGCTTGTTGTCTTTTCTTGCAGATTCTAAAAAAAAAAAATGAAAAAGAAAAGAAACACGCGCAGATCAATGTTTTTTTTGTTGTTGTTGTTTTTTTTTTTCCTCTTTTCCTTTTTGCTGGTGCGGTGATTCTGCTGTTGGCTGCAACTGAAATGGCAAATGAAAGAGCCTCAATGAGCCATTCATTTGATGCCACGCACACACACACACACACACACACACGCGCACACACACACACACTCGCTCTTGCAACAGCCCCCATGCAAAGGCACCTGTGCTTTACTTTATCAGACTGTAATTAAGAAGAGCTTCACGGTGCACCGTGTGAAGTAGTGGGCAGCTTGTTTGAGCTGTTTGTCTTTGATGGAGAGTGCGAAACTTTAAAACGTCTTCCCTCTGGGGGAGAAATGAACCTCGGCAAAAGCAGCAGAGAGGAAAAACAGAAAAACAGACATTCGCAACGAGAGAGATGATAAATCAGAAATGAAGCTCCTTCAGTTTGACAGTTGGTGCCGGAAGAAGAAGAAGAAGAAGAAGAAGAAGAAGAAGAAGAAGAAGAAGAAGAAGGAGAAGAAGAAGAGGGCATCATGAAAAGAGCTTTATTTTATTTATTTTTTTTAATTTTAATTATTATTTTTTTATTTTGTAATCACTCACTTTGGAGTTACAGTAAGGCACTCTCTGGTCGTGAAGTCCATCCATCCTCGTTCCGACTGACGAGAGAGCCGTCTGCGGAGTCTCCGGTCCCGGTGAGCCCTTTCAGAAAGTCACGAGGGAGAAGGGGAAGAGGCAGAGAGAAGCGGGCACGTGAATGACGGTTTATCATCTCTCGCTTTTTTTTTTTGTGTGCTTTCAAACGCACTTCAATAGCCGACAATAACACCTCCGGCCGTGAAGTGAAGTTCATCATCTTCATATTTGGTGCGTAAAACGAGGCGCACGAGGAGCTCGAGGGCGCCGCGAAAATGCCCCCCTCTCCTTCTCCTCCTTCTCCTCCTCCTCCCTTCCCCCCGCCCTCCTTCTCGTTATGTCATAAACTTACTACAGCAAAAAAAAAAAAAAAAAAAAAAAAAAGGAAGTAAGGGGGATACGACGTGCTCTTACCTCGCGCCGCTTTTCCCTCCTCCGCGTGCAGAGTGGCACCGAGCGGCTGCAGGTTCCTCCACAGTCCCGGCTGCTGCCTGCGCTTCTCTCCCCCCCCCCACCCCCGCTCACTGTGTTGCTTTCTAGCAGGCTTTGGCATCGCCTCCGGGGGCCTCCCATGGAAACAAGCCGCACTCCGCTTCCTATTGGTTGTCAATGTCTTTCACTGGAGCAGATTGCTGGCAGTCAATCACGCGCGGCCGCCGGCGGTGAGCACGAGCGGCAGTCGCTGACCATGTTCTCGTGCTCGCTTTTTTTTTTTTTTTTAAATAGTAGACAGTAGCACGTGCACTAAATTTAAGCAGAATTTAATCTGTTTATAAAATCACCCTCACACGCACACACACGCGCGTGCGCGCGCGTACACACAAATACACCACTCACTCCTCTCTGGGTCAAGTTTGTGTCCATGGTAACGGTGTTTGGAGGAGCCTCCGGAGGGACCAGCTCTTTCCCCTCTCCTGTAACAGAGACATTGTTGAGACCTGCAGAAGGCACTGACCTGTGAGCGAAGCTGAGGTCAGCGGGCCAAACCGGGGACGGCTCACACACTGCTGTCTGTCTCCGCCAGTGGCGGTTTTACATCCGGGTCTGTCCAGACTTATTATGCGTCTTGAAGACTTTGGAGGAATCTGGAACATAAATACAGTAAACAAAGTTAAAAAAAATATGGATGCTGCTGCAAAAATGAATGAAGCTGCAACTATAAAACAAACATTTTCAACCCGACAGTAGTAGTGAGTGAGTAAGTAGTCATTTTAATGTGTTATTGTACACAAAATATTTGTTTTAAACTCGTAGGACACACCAACCAGTCCATAAGCAAAGAGAGAATATCATAACGCCTCATGTGTACGATGTAATTTAACAGCACTGTGCCTTGCCATGAAACTCATATTATTAACTTTTTAGCTCAACAAACCGTTTGTGGTCGTTAAGGCTCGTTACAAGATCAAGTAGAATAAGTACGGGCTTGTCGTATGCCGTGGTGAGCCAAAACAATGAAGGTGTGGTCCAAACATGGCCCCCGGGCCCTAAATTAGGCCGCCCTCATCTATACAGACACCAACAGTGAGCAGCTGAGATTCACCAGTTCAGCAAATGTGAAATTTGGCGACGCTCTCGCCGTCTGTTTGAGTTCAATAATGACCAGAGAAGGTTTTATTTATTTTTTGGCAGAACATTTTGTGAGAGAAGTTGACCTTTGACCTTTTCAGTACTTTTCAGCGCCAGGATCGCTCAGTACGGAAAAAAAAAATATATTTTTTACGCTAAGGTTCATGTTCAAATTTAATTGGGAGACTTCCGAATAGATATTTAATGACCACCAAATCCTTTTATACCAAAACAGGAAGGATTTTCTTTTTACTATATTTAATTACTTAATCACACTTTTATTTACCTGCCATTTGTTTTTGTTTTTTATCATCTTTTGTACTTTTGTTTCTCTGCGCTGACTCACTTGTCAGTTTGTTGTTTACTAATAGTAAAATGTTTTACTTTACATGTATTACTTCCTTTGTTATTATTGTGTTTCTCCACAATGTAATTTGACTACTTTTGATTGCTTTATATCCATTTAATATACGTCTGGATCCCTCCTCTTGCATGCAACACATATTTACTCATCTTACCTTGTGTTTTTTTTCTGCACCCATCAAGGTCTGACTTCACCAAACAGAAACCCTCAAGAGACAGAAAACATGATCTGATTAAATCAAGCTGGTTAAAAGTGAACAGAAGCTACACACAATCTTATTTATATAGAAATTTGAATTTATAAGAAGAAATCGGAAAAATATTGTTAAAAGTGTACATTTCTACATCCGGACGATATACCCTCCCCCCCCTATCTATAGATAAATCCCCCGAAAGGGGAACTTTACCGCTACCACAAACACCTGCCGGAAAGACGTGCACGTCAGACGTCAGTCGTTGGTCACGCTGGTGCCATCTTGGATCCCGGCGGGGCTCCGTTACCGGGGAAGGGTGACGTGGATGTGAAGTGAAGCGCCGTGTCACTCCCCGCCGAACAGCCCCGAGGACGCGGAGGGACGCAGGTCAAGTGAAGGGCCTCCGACCCGTCTGACACGGAGACGCGCGGCAGCCGGAAGCGAGTGCCACTCCAGTCTGCTGCCACTTTTCTTAGTGGTGATCTGAACACCTCTCAGTTGTGTACCGTTTTTACATTTCTGGGGGAAATTCCTGTCATGTTAGAGCTCTTTGTTCTGAGTTTTGATACGACTGGACCCCTGAGAGAGACGCAGCGAATCATGACAATGTGGCTTTTTGAGACTTATTTTCTAATGAATGAGCGGAATATTTTCACGTGCACCGTCGGAAAACTAATAAGAAGGAGTGACTTTAGGTAACGACGGCAAAACGGCTCGTGGGGAAAAAAAAATTTATGACTTCGTATTTCATGAGAGAAGTTGAATGGGAGTGTATGGAGCCAGAGCTCTTTTTGGAGCCAGACCCCTAATGGCCACTGATGGTATTGCTTACAGTAAAAGTGAGGATTTCAATGCAAAAACTGTTTACTTCAGCCTCAAACTTGTCATTTCCAGTTGGTATCGAGCACTCGGTGAAAGAAACTAAAGACATGTCATCAAACTGTTTTCCAGAATGGCTGCAAATGCACCAAAAAAAAAAAATTAAATATCAGCACGAATACATTTGATCCTGCTGACAATTAATGCGTTTAAGTCGGAATGTTTTTTCCTGTGTTTTCCGTGTGCTTGCAGCATTCGAGGGTCAAAGGTCAAAGGAAGACGATGTCAAACGACACGTTTTAGTTTTTTTTTTAATGGTTTCCATCACTGATCTCAGTCAAACACCGGCAGGCATTAATGTGCTTTTAAGCAAGAACAAATAATGGCGTGAGTTTTCTAGAGTGAAGCGGTAAAGCAGAAAAATAAATAGTACTGTGTACAAAAATACAACCTCACTGTATAAACGCTGCACCGTATGAAGCGAAAGAGACTCGGCCTCCGACCGGCACTTTTCAAAGACAAGTCAAGCCTAAAAATGATTCTGTGGAAAGCATGCAGAGGTGCAGGTCTGCAATAAATCCCTCCAACATTTCAATTCAAACTAAATGACATAAATAAGCATCGTTTACCAATAAAACCCACATGAAGCAATTTCAACGTATTCTTCAGGAGGTGCACGCGTGACCGAAAAAAAGAAAAAAAAAAAACGCCTCTGAAAACTACTTGTTGGCAAAAATTGATTTTCAAAATTGATTCTTTTAAATCACGCTTGTTCTATATTTGTGGCAATAGTCATTTTGGATTAAGACTTTAGCTGGTTAACGTTCGCTCGCGTGCGCAGCGGACTGTAAACACTCAGCAGCGGACGTCGGGACGAATCAATGGCCACCGAAGGTCAAAACCGCTTCATGTGAATTTAACTACACGGCGACTGTAATGAGATAAAGTCCCCTTTCTGATGTCTTTTTATGAAATATTTTTTTTTAAATTTTAAAAGTACCTGAGTAAGAAAACACAGGATCCCGTAAAAAAAAAAAAAAAAAAAAAAAAAAAAAAAGATGAAAAATGTCTCAAAAAGTAAAAGGATGATATGGCTGAAAACTTGCGAAGCTGCTGCAGTCGTAGATCAAGAAAACAATCAATTTCCATAAGTGTCAAAACAGATCTCGGTCACTCATGCAACAGAAAAAAAAAAAAAGAGTGCACACAACTGGTTAAAAACTGTCTGGAAATCTCTCGTGCGACGTCAAACGAACAGTGTCATGCATCTTTTATGAACGATCGATAATCATTCCTAATCTTTCCACTGACGGAGCGGCAACGTCGGCAGATCAAAAAAACGTGACGGGGGACGGCAGGCGCGAAGGAGCCGCTTAGAAAAAGGAAGCGGACGCGCTTCTCGGTGTTTTTGCGCCACTTGAAGCCATTCATGAGAAGAAATGCTGAGCAAAAAGAAACTTCACTTCTCACTAAAACAAAAAAAACCCAAACACGCGGGGGGTGGAGGGTTCAGCTGCAAACTCCAGATATGTCAGCTCCAATAGAGGCAGCCTCCTTTCACTGTCCATCATGCATCAGGGGTATGCAAATACACCCCCCCCCCAAAAAAAAAGCATTAGAAAACATCAATAGCAGCAAAATATGAATAAATAAATAAATACATCATATCACAAAAACACATTCATCTGTGTTTTTTTTTTTTTTTTCCCACATGGCACGGAGCACAACAGCAAAAAATAAAAACCGACTTTTAGAAAGTAGGAGAAGAAGAGTAGAAGTGCTGCTTCCAGAAATAGCTTCGGTATTTTTGGAGCTAAACTACATGACACATCGTAAGATCAAAGCGTCAGTCCGGGAACGGGCCTCGTCCTCGTCCGTGGATTCGACGAGGGGGCTCCTCGGTGACGTCTCCATGCTGCAGGCGACACATTACTGGACCTACAGTTTTTGCTACTCCACGCTGGGCTAAAACAGACATCGAAGACCCGCGCCGCTCAAACGGGCCGAGCTGCGATCCCCAACTTGTGACCGTCTGGCTCTGCGGTTGCAGGCGAAGGACTCGGAGGTCTCGAAACAAAAAAAAACAAAAAACCCGGGACGGGCATCAGTCTTTGCTCTCGGTGCGCGTTCGCCTGATGACCGACGAGAAGAAGCTTCGACCTTGCGGCGGTCCCATCAGTATGGGAGCCTGGTTCTTGTGGACGATCTCGATCTGGTGTCGGAAAAGGGAAAAGATTTAGCTCGGCGGTGTTTGTTTATTGGGGAGGAGGAGAGGGTGGTGTGTGTGTGTGGGGTGGTGTTGGGGTTGGGTGTGTGTGCCATACGAGGGTGGATCCCCAAAAAGTTTTGGGACCGCTCTTGTTTTTGTGCGAATGATGTGCTCGCAGCAGCGGGATGCTGAAACCTTTTTGCAAGTCACTATTCCCAGTTTTGACTTGAGCGCCGCGAGTTACACATTTTTTTGCGATTTCACGATGGACCTGAAACTGGATCCGAGCGCGCACGTCAAAGTTTGGGTTCCAACTTTGGGCCTTCAACGTTCCCCCCACCACGTGCTGTGGTCAGGCTCATTTTTCGGAGGACCCCAGAACTCGGTGTTGAACAGTCTGACCCTTTTGGGGTGGTGGGGGATGGGGGGGGGGAATTAAAGGGTTGCACAACGTCAAATAAAACCTCACGAACCTGACGCGCCTTCTTCTTCGGTCTTGGCCGGTGGCGTTCACTCGCTCCGGCTCGCCGCTTCATCGCTTCAGTTTTGATAATCAGTTAATCACTGATGTCAGTCATTAAGCATGAAACGGCTGCAGACTTTGTTGATTTGCGTCATTGGAAATTAAATAACGTTGGGCTTTGAACTGTCGGTCAGACAAAAAAATTAAATAAATGACAGTTTGTTTGAGTGTTTTTTTTAACAGGCAAATTAAAGTTTCCACCTTTAAGGTTGATCGATGGCACCGAAAGGGATTCCTGAAAGTCTCTTTTTACCTTTTATGTGAATCAGTTAAATATGTCCGCATTAAAAAACAATGACGCCACAGTGCATTAAACTCGGTGCTTTCTTACCCCACAATTTAATTCAGTGATGCATCAACAACAACAAAAATTTCCCATATGGGTCGGGCATCCTTATGGATTCTTGTCAAGCGTATTGTGTTGGGTTTATAAATGTATATTTGAAAGTCTTAACACAACAAAGTTTGTCGATACGGTTCGTCGTGATGGATTAACGTAAAGTTTTTTAATATCTGACAACATCCTGTTTGCCCACAATGATGCCTTTTCTTTTTAAAAGTTAAAATTATAGATGGATGGAACAACAAATATCAACCGCCAAGGGTTGTCAGATTAAGCACATCATTATACTGATGCACTAAGTGTCTGAACGCAGTAATGGGGAGGGGAAATGCTGCCATCTGCATTCAAAGGACCACGTTCACTTCAAAAGCAAAGCTGCCATTTATTGTGGTTGAACTCCGGCTCCGTGGCAATTACCAGCCTTTTGTGGGCTTTTCTGCCGTCATTAAAGGTGATTGATCTTAATGTTTCTGATGCACTCTACGATAAACACGGTAACCTCTCGGGACGTCGGCCACAGAAAGAAGATCAGAAGGAATATCTTAAGCTAAATTTTGAAGGAAATTGAGCCCGTTTAAAAAATAAATAAATAAAGGATGCAACGTTAAGCTTCATACGCCTCAACGAGGGTCTTATGGTGAGTTCAAGTGGGGTCGTATTTACCACGTACACGACAAGAGTCCGTATGAACGGTGTCCTCTTGTGGTATTCGTGATGTCAGAACTCGACATTTTCTAAAACCCTTCGAGTTCACGGGTTGTGAAGTGTTTGCTGACGTTTACGGAAACGGCAGAGGCCATTAAAGTTCATTCTTCGCTGGACTTTAAGCTAATATGTTGTAATTTTAGTCACGTAGAGTTCGTCTTCGTAACTTAGACGACAGCCGACGTCCGAGGAAAGTGTTGCTCTTCCCAACAGCCTCATCTTTTCCCTCTCTACCTTTTGTATAATCCTGCATCACGTTACCCTCGCTGTTAGCCTCCGTGGCTTCTAGACGCCGTCCGCGTTGCCTAGCAACAATGTTTTTACGACTTAACCACTCGAACGCCGGGCCACCGAGTACCATTTGGACACGGCAACAGAACAACAAGGGTCTGAGACAAAAAGTTCAACAATTAGAAAGAAGGAATTTTTGCAGCGTTCTCCGTCTTTCAAAAAAAAAAAAAAAAAATCCTCCAAATTATAAAAACTGAGAGGAAAAATTATACGTAGTTGTCAATACAGAAGCACGACTCCAGAATCACATCTTGTAATAGAAGTGTAGTTAGTGGCAGAGAGACGTTGACACACGTCGCATGTCACTTCGAAATGCAAATAGCGAGACGGCGTTCAATATGTTTATTCATGCGGAAGAGCCGAGAGGCATTTGCATATTTGCTGTTGTCGTCGTTGTTGTTATTGTTTAATAATTAGTGGATCCCGTTGGAACTGCGATCCTTCTAGAAGCATTTAACAGGTTGAGGGATTCACGTCCGTCTCCGACGTACGGCGTGGAGAACACGCCGTGGAAATCACGGCGAGCTCGATTATGTGTTGTCAGACTCCGACTTCGCTCTGCGGCGTCGCGCCGGCGGAGAGGAGAGCACTCGCCGGCTACTCGTTTTGTCACGGACCGGCTGCTTTTAAGCCTCCGTATGTAAATCTCAGCGGCACTTCATCTGCAGTGGCGCTCTAATTAAAGCTAAACGCGAGCGTAATCAGAGCAAACCGACGAGTCTGGCTTTGAAAAAACAAAAACAAGAAACGAACGAGCGAACACTTTGTGGAGGTACGTCGTCGGCGAGCAAATTAGAAGCAAGGGAGACTCGCGTCAGGGAGGGTTTGTTTTCGTAGATTACTGGACAAAAAAACAAAAAAAACAAAGCGGAGATCTGTGGGATAAATGAAAGGAACAGATAAATCGCTCTTATAATTTGACTTCATAGACGGAGAATCGTTCGGAGCAAAACCACTTTGTAACCAGTTGTTATATTCCTTCTCTCAACGTGTTTGAATGTTTCTTTCTTTGTCAAACTGTCACCGCAGATGAAAATCTGTCCACATTTACATAGAAATGACGTTATTTGATGTGAATTTCGCTCCGATAAAGAGGTCAAGTAAAGCAGAAACGTTACATTTGAATCAGTCACTAAAATGTTAAATGTTTTTTTGATTTTTCTTTTTTTGGGGGGGAGGGGGGGGTGGCATCACACTTTGACTTTGTCTTCAGTTGACACTTAAATAGGTTTTAGTTGTGCAGATGTTTCCAGTTCTTCTGGCTGATTAGATCCTGCTGTGGTTGCAGTTGGGTGGACCTCTGAGGAGAATCACTGAGCCTCAGCACGCATGACGGGGAGCTCTAATTCAGGCCTGAGTGGAGTCACCTGTGCAGGTGGACCGCCGGCTGAGGGGAGGGGGGGGAGGGACTCTCGCCAGGCGAAAACAGTTTTTCAAGTCAAATGTCAAGAACCGCTGACTTTCACTCACAACTCAGCCTGTCCCGACTAAAGATTCACTGTGTTTGTGTTTCTTACGGTTGCCGTGGCAGCGGAAGGGTCCGTCTCGCCCATATTTTGAATGGATCAACAGTCGTTTTACAAACTGAACAAACGGACTTTCCTGTTTGTCTGTCGACCTCTGGACGTCTGGAACTAGAACTTCGATTTTTTTTTTTTTTTTTTTGAATTTCTTTTCCCCCCCGTACAGGACAGTAGTTCACAGCTACATGTTTTGACTGATTGGCTCCAGTTGTTTTGTGAAGCAGCTGTGGAGACACGGTGAATATTTGAAGGACTTACAGTGCAGGGAGTCTGCATCCACGGCTCACCGTCAATCTGCATCGGGAGCGATTTACTGGTTCTGGAGACGGGACGAACAAGCCAACGTGTTAAACGACAGTAAGAAAAAAACAAAATCTGTAAAACAAGGAACTGAATGTGCATCTGTCCCTTTAAATGACAAATTATTATCCTTATATTCAAATACATAAATTCCCTGCATTTTTTTTCCTCCTTCTTTTTTTTCTACTTGTTGACCGAACGACCGGATGCTGAAAAAAAAAAGCATCTGACCTGATGGTGACGGAGGAGCACTGCGCCAGGCGTCTCCCGGCGCTCTTCAGGCCGGTGTAGATCTGACCCATCTCCATGGCCCCTTCCAGCCCGACGACCTCCAGCAGCTGGTCGGACAGGTCTGAAACCAACAAAACAAAACGCATCTCTAACGGTGGAAAGTCCTGCTGCCGCGTCGAAGAAATCGTGAAGAAATGGGTCATTTTGTTTTGTCGTTTGCTTCGATGGGAATCCACGGCACGCCTTAAAAGGACGCGTGCTGCGCCGCTAAATATGCAAAAAGAATGATCTAAATTCAATTAAACGCGGCATTTAACTCGCTTTTCTTCTGCTTCTGAAAGTTATTTGAAAACAAAGCGACGCGTGAGGAAGCGAGAGAAGAAAGTGAGAAGCAGGTGAGGAGGAATTAAAAAAAAAAAAATGAATAATAAAAAAAAAAAGCACGAGACATGTTTCGTTCCTCGCTTCTTCTTCCGCCTCATAAAACATTTAAATATTCACCGTTTAAAAAAAGGAAAAGAAAACAACAAACAAAATCAGGTAACAAGCCACAAAACAAAACAGCTATTAATTAGATTGCAACGTGAGGCAATCTTGTGATCATATAATTATTAATTTCTCTCGTGTTTTTCAGTTATGAGCATTGATTCGGCCCCTGCTGGAAGCCCCCAGCGCCACGCAGGGCCCATCTGCTCCGGCGGCCCGCTCCGCTCTCCGACTCTCCGTCGACTCGTCCCTCCGCAAATTAAGAAGCTGCTGCCTCGCTGTCGGGAGCTACGCAGACACTAATTGAAACCAAGAAACCCGTTTTTTTGGTGGTTTTTTTTTTTTAAGGCACTCGGTGGGGGCGCGCGGGCGCGTTGAGCCCGCTGTCACCGATCGCGGCCGTCGCCTCGGTTTCCTGAAGGAGTGTCGTCGCCGATGTCGCCGCCGCGGTGAGATGTTGTTGCCGTCGCCCTCCGAAGCGGCCCGGTGTCCAGCTGTCGGCGCGGTTGATGGACACGCGTCCGCCCCGATCTCGGCGCCGGGCTGTGATCGCGGCGCTTTTCCAGGGTCGGTGTGTGTGTGTGTGTGTGTGTGTGTGTGTGTGTGTGTGTGTGTGTGTGTGGACACACGGCAGGTTGACCTCCTGACTCGCAGCTTTAAAAGCTGCGACTCACATTGTGACTTCTCACGTTGATGCGAGCGGCTCACGCGGCCACCGCGCTGACACGTATGATGGATGGCGGCACCGCGGGGCGATTCGGGGATTCCTCGTCGCCCCGGGATACAAACATCCACCGTCTCTAACAAGGTCAGGTGGGGTGTGAAGGGAGGGGTGTTGGGTCGAGGGGGGAGGGGGTCGACCCTGTGAAAGCCAGTGTACGTTCAGAAACTCAACACAACACCGCTGCTCCTTTCCTCGTCCCGACCTCCGCATGTTGGTCCGCTGCCTCCGACGCACGGCTCGATTTTTAAAGTTGTGTGCGAACGGGGAAAGCTGCGAATGAATTAAGAGTCGAGGAGAGTTCGACTTCGTAACTTCGATAACAGCCTACGTCTGAGGAAAATGTTGCTCTTCCCAACGGCCTCGTCTTTTCCTTCTGTGTCTTTGCGTTCCCTGCGTTACGTTAGCCGGCCTGTTTGCTTGCTAAATTGTTAGCCTCCGTAGCTTCTAGACACCGTCCACTTCGCCGTCGCCTAGCAACAGTGTTTTTTTGGTGTTTTTTTTACCACTTCAACACCAAAGCACGCGGTGCACACAACTTCCTGTGTCGTAACTGCGAGCTCACCAGTTCTATCTGTTATTTTTTTGTCACTTTACTTTAGAGTTTGACGAGAAGTTCGATGCTCTGAGTATGTCTGACTTTGGCCAAAAAAAACTACTTTTTAAACACAAAGTTAACGTCACAATTTGGTTTATATTTCCCAAAACGTGTGACATACTGTGTTGCTTTTACCAAAACCTGACACAGTTGATTAAAACTGGTTGACAAATGTTTATTTCAAATCAACAAATCCCTTGTTAAGACCAAGCGTAAAAAAAAAGAAAAAGAAGAAGCATGTCTTAACGTACCAAATTTGCTTAAAATGAGCCAACATTTCAGTATTTCCATTATCTATTTCCAGCTCAGTCTTATTTTCCCTGTAGTTTTATTAAGTGAGGACTCATCATTTCCATAATGAATGAAAGATTTCGTTTGATTTACTCACGAATTTCCATTTTTATTTTCAATTACCCGCCATTATTTCTCATATTAGGGGTTTTAAATGAAATACCGGGGATAACGATAAAAAGTGCTCCCTGACAAATACAGAAAAGAGTCACCTTTTTTTTTTTTTTAACAGAAAAAAAACAACAACCTGTGGTCAAACACGAACCAAATCAGCGCTCACCCAAACTGACAATCTGCATGACGTTGCTTCGCTCAGGCGATGAAATCTTTTGACTGCGCGACACTACTGAGGCGGACGATTGCGGAGCGAGTGAGTGACGGTCACGTGAGCGAATGTCCATACGGGACAGCAATAAAAAAAAATTACCAAAAAAGTAGCACTGTGTCTTTTATAACCCGGGCCGTGTCGAGACTTGCGGGATTATAGAAGACGGCGTCGAACAACCGGCTGCCGAGGGCCGTCTGTCCGTCCGCCCGGCGGCGCTGACGCATGCGGAGCGACAGCGGCGAGAGCGGGAAGAAAAATAAAAGACCGACAGTGACGGGAGAAGAGACGGAGCAGCCGATCAGCTGCGAGTCGGACTAAGGAGGAGTGGCGTTGGGGTGGGGTGGGGGGTGGGGGGGGGTAGGGTTGGGAGGGGGTGGAGGAGGGGGATGGGGTGGTGGGGTGGTGGTGGTGGTGGGGGCGATCCTCCAATGAAAAGCTTGGCGGGGGCTTGTCACGGGGCATCAGTCCCGAGCATCAACCTCCTCCACCCACACACATGAACCCCCATCCCCCACCACCAACACCCCCCACCCCCACCCCCCCACACTGCAAAAAAAAAAAAAAAAAAACTCAGTCCCATTCTAAATAATTCACTCTGCAGCCATTCCCTTCCACCTGAGGGGCTTGTCTCCTGGCGTCACCAGCGGGACGATTTAACAGCTCCCGAAAGGTCAGGTTTTTATTTTTTTATTTTTATATCCCCCAGCCACACATCCACACACACACAAACACACACAAACACACACAAAGAAATAAAACACAGAATCCCCACCAACAGTTTGATCGGTGCGCCCGTGTTTACCTCTAAATATACCGCTAACTCCCAATCTGACAAGTCAGACCGCTCACCTTGAGGGCACCTTCCACAAGGGTGTCCATATAGTCACGTGTACAATACAGGTGGACACCCGACACACACACACACACACACACACACACACACACACACACACACACACACACACACACACACACACACACACACACACTAAGTGCCTTCCAAGGTTCAGACCGCGGCCTCCTTTTTTTTGTGTGCACCACAAACACAGAAATGATTGATTTATATTCAGGGATTAATGGAGTGTCCCCCCCCTTTTCTCCCCTCCACCTCCCCCCTCACCTCCTCCCCCTCGCAGTCTGTCCTCCTCTCTGCCACATTGTGCCAATCACATCGTCACATTAGGGACGTTACAAGCATCCAAACACGCACCGGCGTCTCTCATTTTTTTGCTTATTGGATCAAAAGTAGAGTAAACGCTGCTGCTGCGATTCAGGGACTAATTTGAAATGTACTGACAGATTTTTTAACAAGCTCAACACCTACAAAGGGAAACAACAACAACAACAACAACAACAACAACAACAAAAAACCTTTGTATGAGGCTTCACAGAGATTTATGTTTTTTGTGGGGTTTTTTTTCCCACCAGTCATGTTCTGACCCGTGAAGTCTCACAAGGGATCAACCGGCAGCCACGTCTGGAGATCCCTCTCTGACTCGTCATGTTTCGAGGCCGACACCGATTGTAACATCCACTTCACGCCCCGAGAACAAACACGGCGTCGCTGCCGGGAATGCCAAAACAACAAAAAAACATACCGAACGAGACGTGATAGAAATAAAATACCCCCAAAAAACAAAACACATCCGCAATACAGGGCTTCATGTAAACACACACACCAAAAACAGTTCTGGTTTAACACGGGAGCAAATTTCAGAAGGTATCTATTCAATTGATCTTCGAGCATCAAAACATTTTTGACATTTAGGAGTCATAGTAGTGAAACTACTTGTCATGTATTTGAAGTGTGCAGCTCCTGTTCGTCCGTTGGACCGGCGCTCTGAAAGCCTCGAGTTTCGGCATTTCGGCCGTCGCCATCTTTCTAATTTGGAGTCAGAAGTGATCATATTTGGACGGGCGGAAAACTTGACCGCACCGCAGGCCTGTCAATCAAACGGGCACGGCACCAAAAATACGACATTTTGAGGTCTGATATCAAATTGATGATGGAATTATTTTCAAATGGGCCGCCAGAAAAAAACTAATACGAAGGAGTGACATGGGTCCGTAATGACATGTGGGGAAAATAAAAAATCGATTAACTTTGTATTTCAACACTCCATCGGTCCAGTGAATCCTAAAAATAACCGCGGCGTCGATAGTGACTTGGCTAGTTAACCACGGTGAACGGAGGTGATACCAAACAAATGGTACCAGCTCAGGTACAACTTTTGTCTGTCTGGTAGTTGTTGAGATATTTTAGTGCGCAACAGGCTGATTGACCTTTCTTCAACCCACGCTGCCAACATGGCTATAAAAAAATAAAAATTAAAAAAAAAGAAGCCAAATGTAAATGAAACTCATCATTTATACATTTC
Source organism: Brachyistius frenatus (assembly GCF_029030835.1). Classification (NCBI taxonomy): domain Eukaryota; kingdom Metazoa; phylum Chordata; class Actinopteri; family Embiotocidae; genus Brachyistius; species Brachyistius frenatus. The sequence goes on along the minus strand of NW_027210846.1, from coordinate 194,308 downwards.
CATCACGGTTGCCACGACTACTTGTTAAACTGCTAATACTAGCTTCGACTGTGAAAAATATCCTTCTGCTGCTTTCGCTGTATTTCTTTTTCCATTTTCCCAATAAGCGCTTTAAGTCGTTGACGTCTTTTCACCGTTACCCCGGAGCAGCTGACTCATTATATTTCGTCCATTCATACACGTTCCCATTGACGGGCTTCCTTTTGACGTAAATGGATTCGGGGGTTTGCCCCGACACTCCACTCAGTCCGCTCCGATTAACTGAGCCTGTCCACTGGTGCCTACACGGGCCATTAATACACAAGTGACAGTTCCAAACAGTGACATGATTGCACCTCTTCTTTGCAAACAAAACCTGCTGGCTGTGATTCACCTTGTCATCAGTGAAATATTAATGTGCTCTGGGAAAGTTTGGCCAAAAGTTTCGTCTTTGATCTACCCGATAGGAACAAGGACACGGGCTGTGATGTGGGCTTTAGGGAACGGAGCCTCCTATACTGCCCAACATATTTAACTTACGGTGTTGTCGTCCTGTAGCGCAACACCAACCATGAACTGTAGGGTGCCGGTGGAAATGATGATTCACCAGTTATGTCACCATGTGTTGAGATTTATGCTTAAACCTTTAAGATCTATAGTTTTGTTGTTGTTGTTGTTTCTACCATGAAAAATATCCCCAAATTTATAACAAGCAACAGCTGCTCCCTATTTTTTTTTCTTATCCGATCACAAGACCAGATGAAGATTTAAAAAGATTTTCTTATCCACGCGTATGGTGAATGCTGTGGCTCGTTGATACCGATGGTTTTTTTTTTTACTCCTGTGTAAACAATGCGCAGGTTATGACTTATGAAATACAAATTTGTGGATGTGGCCTAGGTGTCTAAAGCCTGGTACCAAATGACAAGCTGTTTTCTAATGATAAATAGTATGAGAGCAATTTAAAAATTGTTTGGTTGCCGGTTTGGTAACCAGCCCTGCTTGTGTGGCCTCTTCACTCAATGGGCCCGCCAATCAACAAGCATCAGAAAATGGTAGAATATTGCATTTGAATAAAAGCCACAGCCTTTTTTTCTTGGTATAAAGTCCTCCAGGGAGAAAACAAGACTGAGAATCTAGAAGATGCTCCACCAAATGTATTAACTCTGCTGTTAAACCCACCTTGAACTGCAAACGTGAGTTCTTTGGGGTTGAGCACCGGCGTCGTTCTGTCTTGGCTCTTTTTGCCCCCCTTGCGGTTACCCCTCCTCTTCTTGCTCTCGCCCCAAAGGTTGGAGCCGCCGTGCATGCTGGGAATGTTGAGAATGGCGATGCCTTCCAGGGAGATGCTGCTGAGGTCCAGAGTGATGCCATCACACTTTTAGAGAGGAGAAAGAAAAAAAGGAAGGAAAGGGATCATTTGGTTAATCTTTTTTTAATAAATTTAAGGCTAATGTAAGCTGCATTTTCCTGTTTGTTCAAGCATTTGTAAATAACAGTCTGAACATAAATATCAATCACAATAAATCTGTCTGAGCCTAAGTATGAACCTTGTTTGCTATGCCCCCCCCCCCCCCGTGCAAAACCGGCCTTAAAGCCGTAAACCGGACCGTATATGGTCCAAAATGGTTGGTCACCAAATATGATGATTGAATTAGCATCTTCAGGTGGGTTAGTATGGCCGGACATTAGTCTTTAAATGGTGCTAAAACTCCCGTGTAGATGGAAATTATTTTTGTTTTAAACCAGCCACCGCATCAGTGCGGACGTAGCTAAAATAGCCAATTCTTTTACAAATCACCGGGATCCATCTTCATCCTCGTACCTGCTCCACTCCAGTACTCCAGGTACCTATCCAGGACTAATTAATAAAGACCTCTGCACTGTGTGGGTAGCTCAGAGAATGAGGGGAAGATGAATTGTATGGACGGCATCTTCATTATCACTCAATATCACACACAGCGGGGTCGTGTAAGGCTAATTACCTGTGTGTTGAACTGAGCTTCTGTGAGAAGCGGGTGTGGAGGTGCGCGGATCACATCAACACTTTGTCTGCGTTCATCTGAAACTAGTATGAATTTGTGCTATTTATGGAACAGGGGGAGGGATGACCAGAATATTTTCAACGTGGCACCATTATTTAACAAATCAGACATTCTTAATGATGCAGGGAATGTATGACTGCTTTAAATGAAAGAGTTGATAAAAAAAATAAAAAATAAAAAAAAGAACAGTGATTCCTTCGGTTTGTCTTTTTCTTGTACAGGTTTCCACAAACAGAAAACACACGGTTTGATTTACCTCAACCTCCAGAAAGTCGTGGAGCTTCTTACATGTGGCCGAAAAGGTCTCCGAAGTGCCGAACTCAAAGTACCACAGCTTATTCTTTGTTCTGGAAAAAAAACAAAACACAAAAATAACATCAGGAACTGTAAAGGGACCAAGGAAAAAAAAATATGGGAGTGTTTTCCCCTCACATCAAAATCTGAAGCTTCTGTCTCTAGTCCCCTATATGCTGAACTCGTATATATATAAAAAAAAAAAACACCACAGAAACGAGTTTCGACGCAGGAAATACACCTCTAATGTTTACCGCTGACCAAAATCACGCTGTCATTAATCTCCAAAAGGATGCATAATGTGCTTCATTAATCACATATCGAAGCGCAATGATGAATCTAAAGCCAGTTAAAGAGGCGTCTGAGGGAAGCACACTGGGTGGCGAGTGGGTACCCGTGCCCGGCGTTAAGGCCCGGGGAGGGGCATTAGAGGGTAATCTTACCTGCCCTCGCAATTAACAGAGGACTGGGGTGCTGCTCTCCGGGCTTCCTACAGCACACGCTCCCATTTGTTAAGGCTGATGATCAATGACCTTGCAGGGGTGAGTCACCATCTGTCTGCTGCGCTACTTTACTCTGTGTCACGGCCATACGACCATGCGAACAAAGCATCACTGCAATCTTTAATTCAAGCACACAAAAAAATGTATTGTACTATTTTAGATGTATTTTATTTGTGAATTGACGCAGCGGCCTGAGTACCTTTAACCTAAATCCGAAAAAAATTGGAATAAGGTCGTGTAGAATTGAAGAGGAAGCACCATAGCTAAAATGAATAAACGATTATAATGGAAATGCTTAAATGATGTAAAATTACGAGTTAGCGCGATGCATTTTTTTTAAATTTCTGATCACTAGCATACGTTTAGGGACATATGAGCTGGATCTTTGAACTTCCCTTCACTTGAAAAAAAAAAAAAGGTTATCTGATAGAAGTGAGTCATTTCAACTAATTCCATTACAAAACCAAAAAAACCTTCTATTTTATCCTCTAATCTCGGTGTGGTTGATGATGCCGAGCTGACTGCTGCTATAGTTTATATCCTTTTTTTTTTTTTTTCTTTGGAAGCACAGATTACAGATGGCTTTTGATGTCTCTAAGAAACAACAGACAGCAGCACATAATTTATCTGAAAGACTCAAGCACAGAAAAAAAAAAAAAAAAGCGTACAACATTGCTGACACGCAGAACCGAATACAGTAAAAAATGGCCTTCTCTTAGCTGGAGTCAAAGCACTACAAGAGGGACGTATTAGTATAAGCAGAGTAACAATCACTGAATTATTGATTTCCTCATTAGGACTTTTGTCAGGACCATTTAGCCACTTTATAAATGGGCTTTCATTAAGGTACTTGCAAGGTAGCCCAACTCACAGTTGATTTATAATGTGCAACATGGTCAATACCAGAAGGGATGGTGAGCAGAGGGAGGCGGGATGAGGCAGCAGGGCGACAGGGCCATGCTGGGAACACATCCCTACAGCTCCTCCACCTTCATCGTCATCACCATCATCATCATCATCATCATCATCATGAGTCTGTATGCTCAGCAGTCAAGAGGGAAAAAACCCAAGAGAACACAGGCCTATGCAAGTTTGCAAATAAACAAATGAAGGTGGCTACTCTGAAAAGCGTATTCAAAACGCGTGGTTGACGGAGTGAACGACGCCAGATGCAGTGCAGGAAATGTTTAGGATCGCTCAACCTTTCGTCGCTGCTTCGCTGAAGCTGGTTTTGGTGCGTTTTTTTGATGTTGGTACATTTAAAACCACGTTTAGAAAAGAGGTGAAACGACTGAATTCAGAGTGTCAGGGTTTGTGTCTGGGTGCCACACACTGGGCTGAAGATGCGTCTGTACAAATTGAAAATAGTTCAGCTTGAGAGAAAAACGTATTCCACAGCTACGCGACTCTTTAAACGTAGAGAGACAAAAGGAAAATGGTGAGAAAGTAGAGGAAAGCGATCTAAAGAACTTGAGTTCAGAGAGATCTCCAAGGCTAGATCGAGATCTACTGGTTGCTTCGAAGATGGATGTTGCTGGAAAGAAGCTACAAATTCCTAACAAACCTGAACGCTTCAAAGACATCTTCCTCCCGACACAACACAGCATCTCTACAATCACAACAGTTTCAAAAGTAGCGTCAACAATTCAGTATCTCATTCCGTTATTGAAAAACGACTCAAAGAAATCTCTCTCCACCTTTTATCAGACATTTGTCTGAATTTTTGCCGTAATTAGCAAATGCATTCTTGAGTCGCGGACACAAACGTGTTTTGTGACATCACAGTAGCAATGACCGTTCAGCTTTCAATTTGTCTTTCAATACAAGTGAGCACTTGTGCCAAATATGACAAAAAAAAATTCCCTCGATATGTTCTTGAGATACCGCTCTTTTCACGAGAATAGGATGGACGGCTGGACAAAAAGCAAAACGTAGCTCCTCCGGCCACGACTTGGAAAACGTGAGCTTCCCAGATATCAGTAGCGCAATCCTCGACTCAAGACTACGTTCGCCACTCCGAGCAAATCCAAAACCAGTAAAGCACGTGGTCGATTTTTGACAAGGAAGACGGACTCGTACACGGCATACAAAAGGCGATCGCTTTGGTTCTGCTGCGTCAATTTTGAACCTTTAAAAAAAAACGGGCCTATCTTTGAGTCCAACAACGTTATAGATGTGCAGCAGAGAGTTGTGGGTTTTTAATAGTACAACAGAACCAAACTGGAGCCAAATGCAGGGAAACCAAAGCCCACTGTAAGAAACACATACAGTTGAAGACAACATCTGACAATCCTGTCGATTCCCACCACTTAACCTAACAAGCGCACCATGGCAACAAATCACCTCGTGTCCCTGTTCATTAGGTAATTAGGAGCATCTCATTGGCTGGATCGGATTGTCGTTTGTTATCTGCCGAAGCGGTGCCAAACACCGGACCCATCTGACAGACTGACGGCGAGGAGCATCTTCACCAGGGGCCAGCTTGTCCGAGGGATTAACAGGGAGTCTGTTTGAGTAAGATGATACTTTTAAGGTAGATTAGGAGGACCTTACTTTATGGTAAGTGTAATAAAAGTGAACATAAAGTGCCCATTTACTTAAACTGTTGGCTGACGTTAAGCTTTTGGATCCTTTATCTATTGCCAGTTGGAGCGATTTGTGTTTCTCGGGGGAAAAAAAACAAAATAAAAGTCAGCAGCAGCACACGTGTAGCAGGTTTTCAATCCTCTGAGAGGTCAGAAAGCGTCCGCCGTGATTGTACCTGCAGCGTATCAATGCAAAGTGCACTGCAGTAATAACTTTAGCGGTGTGCATGCGAGATCAGCTGTAGCAGTCACAGCCGGCGGGGCCCCAAAAGAAAACATCGGCTCGGGTTTCTCAGAGCAACTAAGGTGTCATTATATTTGCACAAACAAATTATGAAACAAAACCGAAAAAGAGAGGAGAAATACAAAGTGTGCGGGGCAGCGAGGGAAAACAACAACAACAACAACAACAAAAAACACAACTGAGCTTTTAGAAAAAAAAAACCATCACGAGCAAAAAGAAAAAGATGGTAAAGACGAATACGTCTCAAAGAGCCTGAATGCGAACAATAGACCCGTGTTCATCAGACTGCCACTGCCAGGTCACCAAATTAAAGGATGTCAGACGCGATAAGCTTCAGCGTAGCGTCGCTGTCCCGAGGCCACGGCACCTTTAGATGCGCTCTCCGCTGGCCACACTGAACGCCAGCCGCACGCCCATTGATTTTCTTCCCCTCTTGACACTTAATCTAACCCACGATGATCTACGACCTTATTTTCACACTAATTTCTTCTTGATCAAAGGTGATAAATATCGCATTGACATAACCAACTCTTTGCGCATTGTATCAACGCACCGTTTTGTTTAACACGACACCGCCTGGAGCGCTCCGACTCCCGACTGGCAGTTTGAGAAACGACCCGAGCTGCGACGTCTTTGCCTTCAAGAGATGAAAGCAAAGCGGCTTGAAAAATGTATTTCTTTCCGTTGAGCGGCGATAACTCCGAGGTGTTGTTTCTGAAGCCAAAAACTACCGATTCATATCAAATATCCGACGTCTTTACGAGCGCAAATGGAAGTGTTAAAATGACGTGGGAGTGAAACGATGAGCCCGAAACTTCTTCTTTTTTAACATCATTTTAAAAAATAAGGATCAACAACGTTAAGCTGCACCGTTAAAAAGCTGTAAACTTCACGATTAAACGCTGCAAGTTTTGCTGCTTGATCGTCACCGTCCAGCGCTCACAAAAGCGCGTGTAGCTCAGATGCTAACGGTGAATACTTAAGGACGGCGGTCGCAGCTTCCCCCCTGCACGGGAACACTGTCGGAAACCTTTTGATTGACAGGCGGGAAACATCGACTGACGAGAGAGAGAGAGAGAGAGAGAGAGAGAGAGAGAGAGAGAGAGTTTGACAGAGGTTATCTGTGGCTAGCCCCCAGTGGCCTTCGGTGGTATTGCGCTTTAAGGAACTCCTGTATTTAAAAAAAAATATTTTTTTTTTTACATACAGTCTGTTTATGCAAGTGAAACTTCTTTAAGACTTCTAGAAGATATTCAGAGACCACTTTTTGTCTAAAAATCTATATCCTCCAACCTGTAAAACTAAAATTAACAGAGCTCCCCCTCAGCTTCTATTTTTGTGGGAAACATATTAGAAAAGGTTTTACATTTTGTCATTCTTCGGTCAACAGGTGTACTAGCTCATGGCGGTGCATTTAGGACGCAAAATGCTAATCGGAAGATGACGTTGTTAAGTTTACTAATAACTCTTCGGCTTGCCTCTCTGCGTAAAAGCATCCGTGTCGTTTGATTTCGACGTAACATTGTGTGCATTGTTGAAGGTGTCGTTGTTGTCAAACTATTAAAAAGGACCGTTACGATCATTTAAGAGTCGAAATGAAACACAGAATCTCATTTGTGTCGCTGCACCAGCTGGATAATTAATTCTGCCGATTTGTTAAGACACCTCATGTAAACTTAACAGAGCAATGCTGTTAATTAATGATTTCATATTATTTACAAGGCCTGAGGCGTTTCAGTCATGTATTTATCTGAGGTCTAGGAACACATCAGCACGGTGCACCTAGTTAGATTTTAGTCTGTTAGTGAAAGTGTGATTACGTTCAAATCATCAGTATCAAAGGAAATCTGCAAAATTATCAGAAGGGATTTAAAAAAAAAAAAAAAAAAGAAGATATTCCTCACCCTGACGACTGATGTGCAGATTTTTGTGCGTCACTTCATGCCTTTGTGTGTGTGTGTGTGTGTGTGTGTGTGTGTGTGTGTGTGTGTGTGTGTGTGTGTGTGTGTGTGTGTGTGTGTGTGTGTGTGTGTGTGTGTGTGTGTGTGTTCCCACTGAGCTGGGGACAGGGCCACAGGTGAGATCCCTCTAAATTACACACAAGTGGTCATTAATTATAGATGACACTTTGGTCACATAAACGATTTCATCCTCAAATGAGGTCTGAGGGCGGCGGCTACCGAGGTCCACCATGCGAAGGTGTGTGTGTGTGTGTGTGTGTGTGTGTGTGTGTGTGTGTGTGTGTGTGTGTGTGTGTGTGTGTGTGTGTGTGTGTGTGTGTGTGTAAATGAGCGTATGTTTGCATGTGTAATCGAGAGCGCCATCACCTGTGGCGCTGTTCCTAGCTCAGCAGGAAAAACACACACACACACACACACACACACACACACACACACACACACACACACACACACACACACACACATTAGCATGGGTGTGTTGATGGGTGCTTGTGTTGGTGAATCCGGCGGCCCCATCCAGCTTTGATGAACACACTCATTATGCTAAAGAGCGCTTCATGCCTGGGCTTCCCTGTGCCTTCAGGAAAGGTTAACTCGGGCTGGTTGCACAGCACAGCGAGAGCCTGTGGGCGCACGGGGCGGAGAGGCTCTGGAGGAGTTAGATGTCTCAGGACCAAAAATAGATCTGGGTATGCAGAGCAAATATCAGGGGAACATCAAGGTGCCCCCGGTGGATGCCGCAGAATAAACAAACATTGCAGGTGAAAGCCACAGCCGCCTTCACACCGCTGCTGAGAGGTCCCAAATCAGATGTTTGTTTGTTTTTTTTTCACCCCTCACACATCTGATGTCTGATTAGCGTGGAAAAAAAAAATTGCTGCATGGAGGCCAATTTTGTTTTCAAAACAGGACATGAATGAAACTGATAGGAGATTGTAAAAACTGCCTCCTGAATGGGAATAATGTTTAACTAGAATTACCGCCTCAGTTGTATGCCCCTGCCAATCCGTGAAGTTGCATCCAGGTCCGTCCGTCCCGACTCGTCTAATGTACGCAGAGAAGACTTTGTGACTTCACAAAAAAAAAAAGCTTCGTTCTTGTTCTCGAGGTACATTTATGGCGTTGCCGCGGTCGCCGCATGTTGGTCGAATGTCATAAAATTACACAGGATCGCGCACTCGTCATCTAAATGTGCTTGAAGTTCGACTTGTGGGTGTTTACGTCGGGCAGGTCGTCCCCGACGAGTATTTTTTAAAGTCACACGAAAATGCTGTAACGTGTAAATTAGACGACACGTGTTTAAGAAAAAAGTGTCAAAATGTAAAGAAGAGGAAGAAAAAAAAAAATAGCTAAAAAAAAAATTGCTGAGCTAAACTTTACGTGGCTGATACTCTATGATCCAGTATTCATTGAATTTCATTAGACCCCACAAAGGAACATTAAAGTGAAAAAGCTGTCCTGGTTAATTGGGAAAAATTCATAAATAATCAAGTCAAAATTTGCACCGAAAAACACTCAGCGATACATAAATTATTCCTGCGCTGCCTAAAAGTGCAACCAAAATGTCCTTAGCTTAGCTTTCCTGAACTTGTACTCTGAGTTACGTTGATTGGTCGACATCAGCAGCTGGAGTTACGCGCTTTTTGGACCATTTTTTTTTTTTTTTTTTTTTTTGGGGCACGTTTGCCTTTTCGCCGTGGAGGTTAATTCAGGCAGAGAAACATCAAATTTGGGATCAAAGTTGGAGAACCAAAGTGCCATTCGCGCTACAGTTCAGGTCATTTGCACTAAATGTCACTCTGACGCCTCAGATCGTCACGGTAGGACTCGGCGTCTGACCCCGGAGGAGGAAGTCGCGCTGCACAACCCCTTAAATGTCCAAAAAAAAAAAAACACAAAACACCTGTTTGCACTCCCGTCCCTACACACCCTTCTCGGGCTCGGTTCTGCCCCTCATGAGTGTCAAAGCATTTTTCTGAAGCATCTCATGGGTCTGCGTGGCAGATTTGCCAAATCTGATCCAAACTTTGATGTGTGCTCTCTGCACAAGTTTCAGCTCCGTGGTGAAAGCGCAAAATGTTCCCGTGCCAGTGGTCGCAAAAACAACGTGTAACTCAGGTGCTGATGTTGATCAAGCGATGAAACTTGGCGTAATGGCTAACAAAATTATAGTTATTATTATTATTATTATTATTATTATCCTGTTCTCCTGGCAAATCACTGTTCTGCGCTCCCTTTGGGCGCAACAGGAAGAGACTCCGAGGTTTTTGATCACGTCTTGTATATTGGTTATAATTTACGTCACAGAAGAGATTTAACTTGTTTGGGGAAGTTTAGAATTGGGAAAAAATAAAAAAAATTTTTTTTGGCAATTTTTGCCAAGCAGAGAACTTGCTAACGGGGTGGAACAATAATCGGTCATCACGTTAATTAAAATGAAGAATGAAGCTATTTCACAGCACAAAATTCATACTTTTCTAAACCGTTTCTTTCTAAAAAAATTTTTTTATAAAATTTGTGTTATCCGTTTCTCCCCCCTATCTGTTTCTTCCCCTCAGAGTCAGAGATTAGTGTGTAATTACATTGGAGATCAGCAAAAAAAAGAAAAAAAAAAAAGAAAAAAAGAGGACCGGTATATTTTAACATGGCGGTCGCGGAGTGGTGACATGAGGGGGGAGGAGGTGGCGCAGCCCTCGTCACGGGCCGACTGATTGTCTGCTTTTAATCCTCGACCTCATTATCACCTCCAGGTCCGGCAGTGGCAGTAAATGAATCTATCTGCCGAGTGTCAAATCTTCACACCTTCACCCTGGTAATCACCCCAAGGTGCAAATGCAGAAGATGGATAGAATGAGAAAAATGAAGGGAGGGCGAGGGAGAGCGTATGACCCGGGCTTTTCATCAACAAAATCCCCTCATTTCATAATTAAGTGTTGTTGCCTAATTATGTTGTTTGCGTGGTAATTAAAGCTGATTAAATATTCAGTTTCTTTTAAGGTCAAACCAGTGACAGAATGTATAGATTTGGTTCATATGGGAAGTGAGGAGCCATTACTGCTGTCAGATATGTTCATAATAACTCACATGTTGACATTTTCTTCTCTTGTGTGTTCTTTTTTTTTTTTTAATTGGTCATTTTGACCTTGAAAATGGTTCAAGATCAAGGGAAAGCTTTCAAAAATAGAAACAAGGAGGAAAATATGAACACATTGAGAACTATTATTGTAGTTATAGTTATTCTAATGGTACAAAATGCATATTGTTTGCATACTGAACACTACCAGCCAGAGAATTCCTAATTTTTCTTTTTTTATACTTATCGGTAGATATCCAAATAATTATTCAACGCAGGTGGAGACAGTAAGAGAGTATAAGTCTCTATAAGGATCAAGGGAAGGTTGAAAAAGTGTTAAATACTAAAATAAAATAATTTAAGTGATCAGTCCTTCGTGATAATGAACGCAAATTAAAGCAATCTCTGCAATATTCGTGAGATTTTTCCACACAAAATGTCGTCAATTCTCGCAAAGCACTATTCAACAAAACTCGCTTTATTAACAAAAATAACGCCTCTAATCCACAAAAGAAAGTTCGTACCGTATGTTGAATTAGTTTGATACACACTTGAAGTTGCAAGAGACTGAACTTTGATGTTGAAATCTTGATTAAACTGATTCTATATATCTTATTCTGCCTTTGTTTTCTATATTTCAGTCACAGATCGCCTGTTTTGTAAAGCTACGTCACTTTTTATAGATTTTTTTTGTAACTTTGAGCCCCATCGTTCTCTCAGTTCAAGAAATAAATACAATTATTATCAATAAATCCTTGTTTACAGGCCTTTATTAACGTAGTAAAAGTTTTTTTTTTTTAAATGTATGTGAAATTTGAAAGTGCATTAATATATTAGGATTAGTTTCACGATATTTAAACGCTGTTAAAAGCTCAAATCAAAAACACTGCTCAGTCTTCTTTAAACTCGTTCTAACTTATACTTCATGCAGACTTGATACGAGTGAAATTAAATCTTCCCCTCAAGCCACTCCACACTTTCCTTCAATTGTCACAGAAGTTCCTGAGAAAGAAGCCTCCAGCAGCGGGAAAATGACTCAGTGATGAGTCGCAATATACTTCCAATGGACACGAGCCCTTTGGACAAATCCAACAAAATCTATGCTACCTTGAAAAACTATAATCATGCATTATTGAATTGGCAAGGATAGTGTGTAATAGAAAGATCCTAAACTCATTCCCCCGCATGAATTATTAATTGAATTCAAATAACAGACAGAATAATTTTCTTAAAATATCTCAATCATTTTTCACGTAGGCTTTTAAAAATGGGGTAAAACAACAGAGATGCGGACGTGCACGTCGACGCAGGAAGTGACCGAAGCGGGAACAATTATTTACCAACATCCGTAGAGAGGACGTGCCGCCATGTTGGAGAGGTCGATGGCTCCCCAACGCCCTTCTCTTCGCTTAATGAGGAGATTCAGAGTTGATAACGTGTCACACAGCCTGTCGTAACCATTGGTAACCGTTAAATAACAGGGCCTGTGTTTATTTCAAAACTACCCTTTTGCTGCCATTTGGATAATCACCCCCCCTCCCCCCCTCTTCCCCCGGCATTATCTGCATGCTGGAGCTGCAGGACGAATAGCTGGCTAAATGTTGTACTAAGACCACGGTAAAATATGATAATGAGTACAAATGGGATCATCAGGAGGCCGCGTGTCATCAGTCTTGACTGATACGTGACGTCCAACTAGCCAAGCAAATTCAATTAGGCCCGCAATTACTCCCCGGCGCTAGTGGAGACGTATGGGAGACGTTAAAATATTGATGGAAACAAAAGATGCCACGTTCGTTCCGTCTCCAAAAGGTGAACACATCTCCTCGAGTGTAATCACCAATGCTAAATATGAAGCCGGTGTTTAGACTGCGAGTGCCGGGGCCGTTTGATTTCTGGAATATCTTCCATTATATGTTTTATAAGATCGAGACTTAGTTCCACTATGGTTGTTTTTATTTTAAACATACAAAGATTACATTATTACATTACATTATGAACCTCGAAGTGGCAACGCGCATTTAAATTTCCACATTTAAAACTACACTTTAAATTGTAATTCATTCTATTACATTTATCTATTTAGCAAAAGCAGTTTTGCACACGTATTGAATACATATATATTTGTGAATACGGTGCTGTTTTACCAATCTAGTTGTGTTTTTCTGCAAGTTATTTGTGATTTATGTAAACTGCAGTTTGTCCTAAAGTATTCAATAAGTCCACCAATCAACTTCTCTATCAAATCGTATCGCTACCGACCTCCCCGAGAGAAATTTATTATTTTAATGACCGCAACATCTTACAAATGACAACTTCCAATTTTGTGTTAAAAACTGTGTTTCACAACAAACTTCCACTTTTTGAATCTACGAGACAAATACGCAGGAAACTTTATATTATACCGACAAAAACGGGACATTTTAAAACCACTGCAACACGTTTATTACCAGAATACAGTAGAACGAGTTGACGTGGTGGGCTGAGGGTTAAGTTGTGGGGGAAAGTAGGTCAGGGGTCCTTTCTGAGTGGGTCAACCTTAAACCAAAAAGAACAAAGCTTTTATTTTGAAGTATTTTATTTTGGCGCTACCAGCTTCTCAGATGGCTTCAGACTGACGAGAAACTAATTGAGCGTGTTTTCACTGAAACCGAACACTTTCTTTTTATCATGGGGATTTAAATTTTTTTTTATACGAGCTCGAGTTTTTTGTAACGGCTATTAAAAGGTATTTAAAAAGTTCATGTTTTCAGTTGAAACTAAAAAAGAGTAAAACCCAAAGTAACGTACCTGCTGTTAAACTTCTCCGGGTGCCTCTCTCTCATCACGTGGAAACGATGCGCAATCGAGGCGTCCTGAAAGACAGAATCAAACCTGAAGTGAAGGCACTGACAATATTACGATTTTTCTATCAAAGAGCGTTCGGATTATTGCATCATAAAAATCCATCCAATTAGACTACAAGTGAATCTCATTCTCTGAAACTTGCAGTTTTGACGTAAGATATTCGATTGTTCTGGGTGGGGTGGGGGGAGAGGGGTGGGGTGGGGTGGGGTGGGGGGCAACATTTAATATCCACGCGTGATATTTGGAGTTGTTAACATGTAAAATGACTCGACAACCGTATCAGAAACGTACATCGCGTGCACTCGCACGTCCGCCGTAGCTCGTCAACATCCGAGGCTGCTTCTTCCTCGTTAACCGCCTCCAACCCAACTTCTCAAACAGCGCAAGGTACACCTCGCGTGTCCCCCGTGTACACTTCTACGAGACGAAAGGCGGCGCGGGAGGTGGCAGCGAGGCTGAGCCTGCGATGGGAGCGAGTATCGACAGAAATCCCGATGAACAGCACGCCATCTCCACACGGGATAATTAATTAAACACGTATTGTGAGTAATCACAGCTCCCAACTAACCTACAGGATGCCGCCGACGGCGCGGCAACCGAGTTGTTTTCGCTCTCCTCCCCCACCCCCCCACCCCAACCTCTCCTCTCTCTCTCTCTATAAATATGTTACTGTCGACCTTTCTCTCACCCATCTCACCCAGTTCATGTTACATACGTTATTGTGGTGTGACTGACGAGGTGCTTCACCAGCACATTAACACCACCTCTCACTGGTATGAGGAGTTATTTAAGTAGAAGTACAATAAAGGTGTGTTCAAAGTTAATACACAGGATCTAGATTGTTAATAGACAGAAAATTCCTTTTAACATTAGCTGGTAAACCAGTTTACTGTGTCGGTCTGATTGAAAGTTTTAAGTCTGTTTTGATAAATATTCACTAACACTGGATTTTTTTTTTTTTTTAAGGCAAAAACTGATAGAATTATTTGGGACTTTTAAAAGTATTGAATTTGGAATATGTTTTATTTCCAGATTTTCTTTTTTTTTTGATTTTCAAGGATTAAAGCATAAATCTCCTTCTTCTGAAACAACAACAACAACAAAAAAAATCTAAATTAACCTGACAGCACAGAAGATCTATACGTTCACCACAGCTTCAAGGTGGACACCCAACATTCGTGTCACCAACTCAGTATCTGATTGGTCACAGTTTCCCCTCCTGTCCCTTAGTTATGGCGTTGAATAATGAAGTGGACCGTTTGACCTTTTTGAAATAAAATCTCATCACTTCATCGTTTCATCCTATTAGATATTAGTGTGAAACGCTGTCACGATTATCGTGGGAGTTATTGAGTTATGGCCACAGACGTGTTTCGTGAGGTCATAGCGACCTTTGACCACCAAATTCGAATCAGTTCATCTTGAGCCGAAGTGGACATTCGTGCCAGTTTTGAAGACGGTCCCTTCAAGGCATTTCTGAGCTATTGAGTTCACAATGGTAAATGGATGCAAGGTCACAATGGCCTTGACCTTTGACCACCAAAATCTAATCAGTCCATCCTTACGTCCAAGCGAATGTTTGTGCCAAATTTGAAGAAAGTCCTTTAAGGCGTTCCTCAGCCATCACGAGAATGGGACAACCAGATGAGGTCACAGGGACCTTGAACTTTGACTTTTGACCACTAAGTTCAACTGAGTCACTTGGAAAAAGAATCCCTTGAGGTGTTCCAGAGACATAATGCTCATGAGAACAGGTCAATTTAAGGTCACTATGACCTTCATCCCCACTTCCATCCCCCAAATCGAATCCGTTCATCCTTGGAACCAAGTGAACATTTGTGCCAAGTCGGGACGGACAGGATAAGCCAAAAACATGCTGCCTGCTGGCTATTAGCAGCACGGAGGCATACAAAGTTATTTATTTTCCGGAGGGACAAATTTCCTGTAAAACTTTACAGTGGCACCTGTTGTTTGTATTTACCTGCACACAACTCTGCTGCCTGAGTAAGTTGTTAATATACTGTGAAATCACATCGAATGGCTTTTGTGCATGAATGCTAAACAGTAACTGATCAGCAAAAAAAGCAAAAAAAGAAAACCTTCTGCACATCACTTACAATTAGTACACAAGCCATACGGCACAGTGCGAGGCCGAAACTAATGAACTGTACGAGGAAGAAATAACACTCGAATTCCCTTTAATTCACACTTCTAAGTCGGTGTCAGCAGAAAAACGCTGGCAAGGCCTGTGAAGAAAAAAAAAATAAAAAAAAAAAACTCTTGACAAACACAGTAAAACTTGTCCGTCTTCGAGAGCATCTCAAGAAAAGAGTGAGGGAAAAAAGTTGGCGAAAAACTTTTTGCGCTTGTTCCTCCCCCTCCCCCACCCCACCCTCCCATCCCCCCTCTCCCCCCCTCCGCTGAAGCAATCTGTTTTTGACCCGCTCCCTTTTTTTTTTTGAGTGGCACTACTGAAACAGCACCTACAGGGAGGACCCCCTGCTAGCTCTCTGTACAAAAAAAAAATTGAGGAGAAGCCAAAAGAGAGAAGAAAAAAAAAAATCAATGAGAGCTTCTCTTGATGTCTCTTCAAGACGCTGTAACCAGAAGACCAAAAGATTTTCTTCAAGATCCCCGCAGACTCACCTCACGCTTCCAACACGGGCCAGAAAGGTGAGGTGATGGATGTATCTGAGAGATTGTAACTCGGGTTTTCTTACAAACAGGACAATAGCTTGCAAACAAGAGAGCAAAAGCGAGGAGAGGTTGTCTCCCCTTTGGTTTGCGGGTCTATTATCTGAGTTCTGTACAAGTGAGAGCTGCAGCTTTGCAACAGTAAACAGAGATTTCAAGCAGCTCAGGAGTGGATGAAGCACTTTGTCATTCTGCACCGCTGAAGTGTTTCTTCTTAAATTGTAAGAACTTTTGAAAGAAGCTGCGCTACCACATTAGCTCAAATCAAGTCAATATTTTAAAGACTGTGTCGGAAATGAACATATACGATAGACTATATATAAAAACGTGACAGATCTGCAAAACTACATACCGTATGATTGAAATATGGCACAAAGGCTCACAGTCATAGGTTGTTGGTTTTTTTAGGCCAAGAGAGCTGAGAGTTTTCAAATTTACAAAAATCTGAAAAGCCATAAAATTCGACAAATCAATCAACACACATTTTAACCAGGTTGTTTTTGTTGTTTTACCTAAACTACTAAACATGTTTGAAGTTCACCCTCAGTCCTCGCAACTGCAGAAGTTTCGGTTTTCATATTTTCTGGGTCTCTTTTTGTTTAAAAATGTTGACTTAACTAAAGTTCAAAGTTCATTCTTAAGAATAATTCCATCTCCTGATGAAGATCACGAACTTTGAATCCCAATTTCAGACCAAAGATTGAGACCAAGCCAATTCAAGCCAGCTGACGTTGTTGGCCAGCTGATCGTAATTGTCAGAGGTTTGGATGGAAGAAACAGAAAACCGCCTCATCAATTTATTTGACAAATAGCCACGTCCGTATGGCACAAGATTCTTGATATTTTTTTTTCTTTTTTTTTAATGTTTTTGAAGTTTCATACTACTTAAAACACAACCGCTGCAAGTAACTCACTGCCTTTATCCTCGCTCATCGTTTTAAGACGCACCGAAAAAGGCTTTTGAAAAACCGGCAGTTAAAACGGACAAAGTACAGAGAGTCGTTGCCGCGGAGACGTTGTAAACCGGCAGGTTTTTAAAATGTTGCAGACGAGCCAAATCGTGCAAGTTTACAATCATCTCATCGTGAATCTTTGGAGACGTACTCGGAGACATCTACAAATCCCTGGTTGAACTCCATCCGCTGAGAGCCGTAGAATATTTCATGGATCTTTATGAGCCTGTTTTCCCAACTATTATACATAATTCGACAAAACTGTATAAAAAGCTTAAAAATAAGGAAAGAATACAACAACAACAAAAAAAAAACTTCTATCTGGAGCCTGATTGTGTATTTGAAATCAAAACCAAAAATGTATACAGTGAACCCTCGCTATAACGCGGTTCACCTTTCACGGTCTCGCTGCTTCACGGATTTGCATCGTGCATTGTGTTCTGCATTCTGATTGGCTAAACAGTCTCTCCGCTTCTTCTCTACCTGTTTGTCAATAACGTTGCGGTTTAATATGTACACGTACGTAAAACAGCTTGCCAAATTAAAAATAATCGATGGTGGCATGTCGGTTTATAAGAATCTTTTTGCCCAGAAGAAAAAAGAGCGACAACAACTACCGATAACTACGTTCTTCTCTTGAAAAACCACACCTGCACCGCCGGCTTTAGAAGAAAGAACCGCTGCAGAGCGGAGTCAGGATGCAGCGGCTCAGTCAGAAGAGCAGTGAAATACACGAGTCACTATTTGTCCTACTGTACTTTGTATTTGTTTTCATAATCATTTTTCATTTCCTCCCGTTCTAATCCAGTGACTCGGGTCGCAGTGGGGCGGTGCCGATCTCAGCAATTTGAAGCCTTCAGTTCGTATTGATGATTAAAATGATTATTTTACAGTACAGTAGTTATTTGTAAAAAAAAACATTTATACAGTACTTTTATTTGTTAAACAAATGCTTGGGCCTGTAAAAAGGTTTTGTTCTTTGGTTTCAATGTATTATGGAGTATTTCATTGTATAATAATTGTAAAAAAAATAAAAGGTTACTACTTCACGGATTTCGCCTATCACGGTCTCTATTTGGAACGTAACCCCCGCGATAAACGAGGGTTCACTGTATAATAATAAAGGACTAGTCCGCCACGATGTCAACACATGCAGGACGCATTGCCGTGCTTTGACCCCCCCTCGCGGCGGTCGGACGACGTCAGGTCTCCGCCTCTCTCCCCCCCCCCCTTCCTCCCCTCCATAGCAGCCCTCAAATAATTACCAATGTAAAAATCTGGCACCCGAATTAATACAGGACATGTGTAATGTCCTCTCATAGCTCAAAGTTTAGTCCAATTATGAGTGAGCCCCAGCGGTTTGATGTGCCCTTCACCACGGCGGAGAGTAATGGCTTTGACAAGGAGTGCCGGGGTCATTAGGGCGACTGACTGCATTATGGTAGCGGAGCGCGCTCAGTGATTAGTTCTGTCTCTCACCCCTGGCCCTGATTGAGATCATTACACTTCGCGTCACTTCCACATCCTCCCAAAGGGATGGCGCCATTAATTCTCAATCCGACCGGGCGGTGGCAGGTTAGAGGTTGGAGGAATTCGGAGAAAAAGAAAAAAAAAAAAAAAAGATGGTGCTGTCGGAAGAATCACCTGTGAGGCCGTGAGATTAAAACGACTCGGGGAAAACTTGAAGTCGTGCGGGAGACGGTTTCAGTTTGTTTTCGCGAGTCGCGGACATTTACGATTTTTCTGCGAGAAGCGTCAAAACAGGTCGGGATCTTAAAGGACTTCCACTTTTCTTGAAAATGGCTCCGCGTTCGAGCTCGCTGTAACGTTGGCGGTGACACACCCGGTCGTTGGCGGCTGCTACTGCTGATCTTTTGATTTCAACGGCGTCATTACAGAAACAATCCGCTCTTCATCTGCATAATCTCCGAGGTAATCATTAGCTTGACTTCTCGCATAATCTTTAATGTAATTTCTTTTCATTCTACCGAAAGCTAAAAAAAAAAAAAAAAAAAAAATGAAATTGATGCAAACAAAATATTATATCACACTCAAATCCATAGAGAGCTTAAAGTCGTCCTTAATCCCCCCACAAACAACTTCATTTGTCATCATCACGCCCGCCGGCTGCTAATCCCGCTAACAGAGCAACGACAATGAGGGTTATAATGAGTTTATGAGCCGGTCAGGCCAAAGCTGTTTTATTTCAATGTTGAAGAAATCAACTGGTCCCGTTAAAAGACAGGAACTTCCTGTTGTTTTTTTTTGCACTATTGTGGTCGAAATTGACGAGTTTTAAGAATAAATGTAGTTATAAATCACTGCATTTTTTTTTTTCTTTCAAAATGGGAACTGTCTGCAGTTTTTGCACTTTTCTCACGTTCATACCTTTATGTCTGGACTGCTGTAATTGCACTCTGATTTTCCTAAAAATCTCTACTCACCTTTTTCCCTTTTCCAAAAATCTAAAATCTCACGAGGGATTTTGCAAGGTTGTCTGGTATTATTTCGTTGTCCGCTGGTCCCTTTTAAAAGATGCCCTGTGGATGTAAACAAACTTGCATTTGTGCATCTTTGACACGTAACTCAAATAAATGTAGTTTCCTCCTTATGAATCATTTGCAAATCCAATGTTTAAGATAGAAGTAAACCTGACCTCGCATATGTCCGCGAGACGATATCGCGTTGGAGTCGCGTTTTGCCTCAACCTTGGTGTGAAAAGTAAGGTGCCTTACAAGAAAAAAGCCTGAAAGTTAGTATTTTGAAAACATGGCAGTTTGTAGGCTGTAAAAAAAATACATAGATATTGACTTTATTTGCTGATTTTTTTAGGGTTTTGTAATGTATTTTTTTTTGCATTTTGCCATCCTTAGATCTTAACATTTTCTCTGTTTTCTATAGTCTCTTCACTCAGAGAACCAAAGTTACAATATAACCACACAATACCTTATTTTCTTGTCCGGTAAACTGCCTTTTAAAAACGTTTTTTTTTTTGTTGTTGTTGTTTTTTTTTTAACGCAGGCGCATTTGCTGTTTTTAAGTTCGTATAAATCAAAGTCGACTTGACGGTGAAGAAAGATGAAGTAACTTGTGTGTTTTTGACAGTTATAAAAGGCAAATTAATGCAACTTAAAGACAGGGATGAATGTTCAGAGTTATATTTCCCACTGTAACCCCCCCATCCCCCCACCCCCCCGCCGCCCCCCGTACACATAGACCATATGTTGGCCCCTGTAGACAGATTGCAGCCATTGTTCTTCTCTGTCACAATGTTAACAAGAACCTGTCCTCTAATATCCTCAAACGTCGTCGTTAGGAGAGGCGGGGGGCGAGGGGGGGCTGGAGGTGTTATTCGACTAACATTTGTGAGGCCATGCATCACTTATGTCCCTGCCTCGGCCTGAACAAATCTCGCAACCCCCAGTGGCTCCCTCTTCTGCCACCTGCAAATGTCAATTACCATATTTCCACCCTGACATTTATCAGTAATGGCTAACATGAGCTACGTGAAATCAGTGTCATTACGGCGGAGATGGACAGGGGAGGCGGCGGCGGGCGCATAACTCCACGCGGACGCACGACGGGGCTTGTTTGTCGATCGGAGACGGTCGAGGCTTGAGCACATCTCAATAAAGGCCTGACCGCAATGTGATCAAAACAAATAAATTGACTGATTTACCGCGGATGCTCGACTGCGTCTCTCTTATTTCATTCAACCTTTTAATGACAGACTGAAGAATTACTGGCAGAGGGAGCTTCATTTTTGTTTTCAGTCCACACCTTCGCGGCTCCGACTTTTTGTTCAGTTTCACCTCTTATCTGACTAAAGCTGTTTATTGGCACCTTCGCCACTCTGTGACTGAGACTCTTTGTCGCCATCGCTGAACTTTACTCGGGTGTGAAAAGTTTAAAAAAAGGTGCCATGTTCGCTTTTCGCCGGCAGTTGAACGAGGGCGCCGTACGAATAACCCGGCAGTCACAGTCAAAGTCAGTTCTTATGGTATTTGGTTCACGGTTCAGTGCCTTTATTACGGTATCTCTTTTTCATCTACGATCATTTGTATGCATTCAACACGTCTGTTCTTGATTTTACACCTTTTTGTTTTCATTTGTGGGGTGAAAATGGGTTTTAACCCTTTTTGAGGGTAATTTAACTACCTTCACTTTTAAACTCATATCTCGGTCATCATAGGTGCTGACCATAAATGCTTTATCTTTCAGGACAGTCTAGGCTATTCAAATCTTTCATCATTTGATTTGATAATACGTAGAGATTTTTTTTAATATATATATTAGCCTTTATATCAAGGAAAAAAAAAATCATTTCGGCTTATGAAATTGTTACGTTTTTACATGTATTTCACCATAAAATATTATCAGTAGAGATATCTTTTTATAGTTATGTAGAGGAGATTGTGTAGAATCTGGTAATATTTTAACCATGTTTGAGGGATACTGCATGACTCAGCAATTTGTAAAAAATATGTTTTTAGTGGCTGACTCCGGGTTGTCAGGGGCCCAAAACCAGGGACTCAACACTTTAACTGTACTTTCTTCTTTTCTTTTTTTTTTTTTTTAAACTTTGGAGTCGTTCACATTTAACACTTAAAAACCTGAGACTCAACACAATTTCCAATCACGCAGAGGTGTTTTAGTAGGAAAGAGGCGTCATGCAATCGCTAAGCAACCAGCAATCAGCGCTCAATTGCTTATGTGCGGACACAGTTACCAGTAAAATTAACTATAGAAAGGAATTACATAAAAACATACATACTGTTAAATGCACTGGTTGATTTAATGCAGCACTAAACTCAACGATGTAAGTACAGACTAATATTCAAGACTCGCTGTGGTACTCAGGAGTCCGAATATTCATACTTGTTTCCGAAGAGAAAGATAAATCTCGGTATCTTTCAGAGGAAACTGGTAAAAAAAAAACCAACATTAACATGAAGAACCTAAGAACCGCTGGAGTCACGAAGAAGATAGCGTTTGTATTTCTTGAGATACCGAGTTACAAACAGAACTAAGTGTTTCTGGACTCGGCGCCCGACTCACCACACCGATGGAGAAGTAGTTGTTTATAATGCTGTAAGGCACCGGGTCCCCTCGCTCCTCCTTGTCCACGGGCGTGACGTCGATCTTCCAGCGATCCAGCATCACCTCCGAACTGCTCTCGATGTCCCTCAGGATCTTCAGGAGGCTCTCGCCCTCGTAGCCTCGGGAAGAACAGACACGAAAAGGCGTTATATAGGTCGAGCACATCTTGTGCATCTTGAATGACGCTTTGTGACTTGTGGTAACACAAATGTAAACTATCACTTTCTACGTATACTTATATTATTATTTGTGTCTCATTTCATGCAGTGCTCACTAGATTTAAAAAAAAAAAAAACTCTTTAGGATATAAAGTGTAGAAAACATATTTCAACTCTCAAAATGAATCACAAACTCTCACTTTTTAAGAAAAAAATCTTCAAAGATCTTAAATCTTTAATTTATGTGATTGTAAACGGAGTGATTCAAGGTTTTAGACAAAAACAGATGTGATGAAATTGACTTGAAATTTCCTCTAGTGTACAAACTTATATATATATATATATATTTAAAAAAAATGTATTAATACAAATAAATGTTAGGTTCAGCCCTGTTAGTGTTTCTCCAATTCTCCCTCTGTATGAATTCCCCACAAACACTTATAATAACTGGTGGCGTTACGCTGCAGTACACTCGTATCTGTGCCAACGACTACGGCAAAAGGAAACGAGAGGCCGCGTGATTCACTGTTGTCTCTTTTCTGTCAGTACCTCCTCCCCATCGTAGACATCTTGCCAGGTCGTTGCCCGTGCCAAGAGGAAGTATGCACACGGGGGGGTTCCTGTCCAGGTTGGCCTTATCTGGAGTAGCGGGACAAATATCACCACAAGATGCAAAACGAGACCAAAGCAAGAAAAACAGAACTCTCCGCAAGAACCCGCAGCGAAAGCATCAAATCCACTTTGCAGCCCGACTTGTAAAACCGCGAGTCAAAATGAACGCGCAGTTCTGCAGTCTATTTCCAGACACACATTTTCCCTGACAGTTATTACCTCTCTTTGTTTTGATTGATAAAAAATTGAGGCAATTTTTGAGAGTCTGAACAAGTAACGCGTCTTCCAAGACCAGATAAGGCCAGGTGATGTGTTTTTTTCTTCTTCTTCTTCTTCTTCTTCTTCAAATGAAGACTAATATGTTGTTTTCCAACTCACGTAATCATCCCATTTTTACCAACCCTGAATACTCAGGCTTGGACGTAATGAAAGTGTTTATATACAACCCATAAATTACGCTTTACCATTTCAGGCTCAGCAACAAGAGTGCTGCCGCCTTCGAAAACTAAATGAAAACAGAAAAAGAAAAATGCAATTTTGCCGAAACAGGAAGTGGAGTGTTGGAGTTGGAGTACAGGACGGGAGGTTTGAGAGTTTGTAGTCTTTCTATAACGACTGACGCTGAGGAAGAAGCACGAGGACCAAATCCTTGATAATGCTGAGATCACGTAAAATATCATCAAAAGTAGTAAATTCTGTACCAATGAAGTCCAGGATCCAGCCCACAGTGCCGTCCCCGCCGCAGGCCAACACTCGGAAATCAGGAACATCTCTGAGGAAGTTCAACCTGTAAAACACAGTCGACACTCGTATCTCACTGACGTGTGTAAATCCTGTTGTTTACGAACACATTTTCACTGGTCTGGTTACTCTTTTAAGATCTTGAGAAGGCTTTTTGTTGCTGAAATGTCACTTTATGAGGTAAATTCTGTGCTGCACTGACATCATCTTTAAGTTTTTATCTTTTTTTTTTTTAAGATGAAGATATGCTGGGGGGGGAAAAAAAAAAGTCATTTACTTTCTGCGTGAAAATGTACTTAAATGTGGCAGATTTGTTCAGGTGATTAAAAACAAAAGGTTTATCAAGCTTTCCTCAGTCTATCCTTCAGATTTGATCGTTTGCTTTGTTTTATGATGAAGATATGTTGGGGGAAAAAGTCTTTTTTTTTTTTTTCTGCTTGAAAATGAAAAAAACTTAAACTAAAACTTAACTGAAGCCTTTTTTATTTTATTTTTTTATCAGTCTCTCTTGTTTCTAAGAGTTCACATAGTGTGCATTTCACGGCCATATTTCTGAGCCCGCTGCCACAACGCGCTGCTTCACTTCAAACCCGGACTAATCCCGCAGAATAACACATGTCGCATTGATAATTATTCATTCAGCGTGCTTGCCTGCCTGTTCGAGGGCTAATTGGATCATGACAGGCAATGTTCAGTCCAACTTCTTCCGTTCCTTCACAATAACAAAGCTGTAACTGAATGAGCCAGCCTCCGAGCCTCGTATGGCGGGTAAATGATTCGCTCAATTACTCTCCAACTGGGACCGCAAACCATATTAGACGCAAAACAGACGGCCGCGAACATAAAAGGCAACTTTGGGGATGTTTAAATACCAAGAAACAAACACTTAATTTGCTGTAATCGCATTAGGCGGAGGCAGCTAATTGACGGCGCTGCGTGCGGCTGCCTCGGCCCGCGGTGTCCGACGGTGACCGTTCGCCCTGCTAATGCGCGCTGCGGTGAGCGCACCTGACAAAATATGAACAAGGGTTTACGGCGTGGGCGAAGGTTATCGGCTCCGAAGGAGAAAGCTCTGGATCGCGGCGGAGGAGAGAGGCGGGAGACGTTTCGGGTTGGGCCGCGGTGCGGGACACGTCGATAGAGAGGGGGAGGGGGGGGGAGGAGGAGGGGGGGCAAGGTCAGTGCCTGAACTTGGAGCTGCGGCGGACGCGGTGCGGTGGCAGCTCCTCCTGCGGACGGTCCAAACCCTCACGGAGATGGTTTTGTTTTTTCTTTTTTTGCACCCTGTCTGTGCTGCTGTTTATATATATATATATATATCTATATATATATATATATATATATATATATATATATATATATAAGTGGCGAAGATTCTGTTTTTAGATCTAATCAGAGCCAAACAACGTGGCGGCACGGCGCCGGAGGATTCCTGCGTGTTTTCAAACGCCGCTGGACGCAAACGGCAAAGTGAAAGAAGCCTCCCGCATGTAAATGATCCATTCATCTTCTTAATCACAGATGTGAACCAGAGGAGAACCCCGACCTCGCCCGCCCCCCGCCGTGAGCTGCTTGTCTGTATGCGCGATCACATGTTGGTGTGGCGGGAGCGTCACCTTCCCTTCCATCCGTCCGTCCGCCGCCTCGCGTCGCCGGCTCTCCGTTATGCATACGGAGTCGCGGCGCGGCTACGGGGCTACGAGGCTACGGCATGACGCCGCCGTCTCCAGGATTCGTTACGCGTGGACTCACCTCATTTGTGCCCGCGCCGCGCTCGGAGGGGTTTAATACTAAAAGGCCTCTCTTGCATGTGATGGCGGTTATTATAGGCGGGCGACAACAGAAAACGCCGACGTGTTTGTAAACAGAAGATCATTAGCCGCCGTGATTTCGGAGGCCACGAACGAAAGAAGGGACGGATTTGGACTTTCTCGGTCCCTCCGTTCCTCCCTTTTCTTTCTGGTTTTTGACAGTAAGAAAAATCTACGTTAAAAAAAAAAAAAAAAAAAGGCTTTAATTTCCTTTAAATGCTAAAAACGTATTCCACGTGAAAACAATCACATTTTATGAACTTTCCAAACAACATTTTTGTCATCTTTCCACCCAGAAAATGCTGCAGCCAGATGGAAAGTTTGTTGTCCTACAGCGGACTTTGACTGCACTCTTTAAAACAATACCAGCTCAATAAACGCTGCATGAAACGTAACATGCAATATTGTACGATTGTAAGCGCTTTTGCAGTTAAAAACCTAAAACTAATCATCTGTGCAGCGTGACACTATGAAGGGCTGTTTTTAATCAACTGTCATTAAGCCAAAATGCGTGTAAAACCTGTTCCTGTTCATTCAGCCTATTAAAACACCAACTCCTAACGTGTTACCGGTGTTCATCTAAAGTTCAAATGAGATCCCAGAAGTCTGCGTTAATCGAACTCAGCAGATATCTTGCGAAAGTCTTTAAGTGAATGAAAATATGATTATCTTTGTTTTTATGTATGCGGTAAAATGACACATTTTGGACGTTATCCACGCGGTTTGTCTCATTGTGTCCTCAGTTGAATCAAAACAAAGGCAGACAGATTTGTCTAAAAATCGTTGTAGTAAAAATGCCTCTAAAAGTGACGTCTTAAAGCCACTGAGTGCAGACAGAATGATTTTTTTAGCAAGAAAAACAAAACAAAACACCTGCCTCGGTGCTCATCAAACTGCGAACAAACCCTTCGGGGCACCTTTGGGCGTCCCCGTCATTTTTCTCCTCGTTAGTTTTCAAATCAGTAAAGAGAACCTGCCGTAAAAGTTCAGCGAAAACATTTTCACAATGCGCGTTTAACTCTGGAAGAAATAAATCAGCTGTTGATGTATTACTTGTTTTTCTTTTCTTACATGAGGTGCATCACGTAACTCGTGACAGATGGTGACCTACGTACCCCGGCATGGGTCCGTTCTTGGCCAGGTTGTACACCTGTCTCGGGTTCAGAAGATACTGGAACTTTCTGTAAATCCTGCGGGAGTGAAGATGCAGAGAGAGAAAAAAAAAAAAAAAAAAACATTCAGAAAAACATCTGTCCAAATACATAAAGACTCAAACGTCGGATTCAGTGTCGTTAAGTGCGACGAGGCGGCTCGGCGTCCAATCAGAACGCGCCGAGGGGCCGGCGGTGGACCGGGGCGAGCGGGGTGGGACATACCCAAAGTCCCCCCCCCCCCCCTCCCCCCTTGAGAAAAAAAAAAAAAAAAGAAAACCATTAGAAAGACTAATTCATTTTAATTTCAATTTCATTATATCAACTGGCTGAAGTCATATTTTGATCTCATAATTTAAACAAATGATGGGGCCGGCGTAATAAGAAGTGAATGAATATGTTTCAGTAATAACCCAATTAGCCCTGGGTTAAAGAAAAGGGGAACCAGCCAGCGACGTGACAGTGAGATGTGTGTGTGTGTGTGTGTGTGTGTGTGTGTGTGTGTGTGTGTGTGTGTGTGTGTGTGTGTGTGTGTGTGTGTGTGTGTGTGTGTGTGAGAGAGAGAGAGAGAGAGAGAGAGCTGACGGTGGAGGCGGTCGGCGCTTTAGGTAAATGTTATTGTGTTTTTATTTGAACTGAGTAAAGCCTGGAAACGCTCGGAGGCCGCTCGCCGCTCGCCGCCGTCCCGCCGCGGGAGTGGGGGGTGGGGGAACGGCGGCAGGACGGCGGCGGCGGCTTCAGAAGGAGGGCCCTCTCTGTAAAGCGTGTCGAGACAGATCGTGTACTTACCTCTCTCCCTGCTTCCCCCCGCTCTTCGGATTGACAAACACCAGCAGAGGATGAGTGCCCTCTATTGTTGTGATCTGAATGGGAAGATGTCAAAACAAACCGGTCGGTGTTTGGAGACCGCAGGATGCTTTCACAGGAATTCACTTTCAAGCCTTTATATCGCTCAGGCGTTTTTTTTTTTGTTGCTGTTTTATCCAGCCACTTTCAAGCGCTGCCAGTCATCCGATCCGTTTTCATGGAGTTTTTTTTTTTTTTTTTTTTTTTTTTGCTGCGACCCGGCTGAGGCGAGGTGGGAGCGCTCCTTATTCCTTTTTTGCAGAGCAAAAAAAAAAAAAAAACGTAATCTTCTGTTAATTATAATATCTAATTATAGAGGAGAGCAGTGATAAAGATTTTTAAGCCCAAAAATCTTTTAAAATGCATCACACTTACTTTGACTTTTGATCTACTGCGGTTGCTATTCTATAGTTTTCTCACTGTTAACATTTTTTTTTTTTTTTTTTTTAAATATTCGACCAAAACTAACAACATTCATCCTTACCGACTTTTGAAATCTTTAAAAAAAACATCGGAAATGTTGAGTTTGATTTCTTTACGTGGCTCAGGAAGCACACGTGGGACTATTTCTTGCTACGGATAATTAGCATCTCCAGCTGTAAGATATAAATAAACAAATAAACAAATAAACTACGTTGTTTTGTGTGTTCATGGTGATAAAAACAACATCGGTGCCAAAAAGAGTTTTGAAGTTTTTTTTTTTGGGGGGGGGGGCGTAGCAGATTAGATTTATTTTTTGTTTTTGTTGTTGTTGTTGTTGTTATTTTAAATCTCTGCCTACCTGACTAAATGATGGTAAGAGATGCATCCCCTCTCCTCATCCACATCAAAACAACTTGAATAAAGAAAAAATGTTCACACATTTTTCAAAAATCGGGACCTCCGTCGTGTCCGCAGCTTTCTGTGGTCGTTTCATTGTGCCCCCCCCCCCCCTCTCCCCATATGGTCCCTAATGCCCCCCCTCCCCCTCCCCTCCACACACACGAGTTTTTAAACGTTTTTGGACGATATGCGAGTTTCATGGCAACGACGTGCTGCGCAGGCTTCGTGTTCATTGTTGGTTTTTGGTCTTTTCATGGATTTTGCTGACAGTATGAAAAAAAAATAAAAAAAGAAGCAAACATTAAACTATAATATTTCATGAAACAGACGGAATAATAATATTGTTTTATAGGATTTTGCTCCACTTTTCACTCCATATTTTACCAATAATAATAATAATAACGTATTTAGAAGCTGCGGTGTCGAAATGCTACCAGATCGCGATGAACACACCGCGGTAAACTCATCATCTGACCGTCGACCCGACAGCTCGTAATTCACAATTCGGGGGGGGTGACGGTTAGTTCTCGCGAGCTGCCTAATCAGCGGGCCGGTTTCGTCCCGTGTGACGTTAGAGGGGCTTTTTCCAGTTTTCGCCAAGCAGACAGTGAAACTGTGGAAGCCGGAGGGCCCGAACTCACAGAGCGCCACGCGAACGAGCTCTGATCCGCCGGCCCCCGTTTGAATCGCCCTTCCTGCAGTCAGCCCGCGACGACTTGCCCAGCGCTCTCCCTGACACAGATGAAGCACTTAACTCCCCCTGTCTGCTATCCCAGCAGGCCGAGGGTGAATTAACGAGCTCCCTGTCCGGTCCGGAGTGATCCATTACTTCCTGTAATTATAAATAATAATCTTGATTATTACGCTGGTTAGCCGGCGAGAGTCATAGATGGATGTGCCCGGGTCACGATTCCTCATATTTCTCTCTCGCTCAAGACGAGCGGTCGCCGCGGACGGCGGCAGGTTTTCCATCGCCGACATGCAGGCTGACAGATATCAGAGAGAGAGAGGAGGAGGAGGAGGTGGAGGAGGAGGAGGAGCAGGCCGGACTGGACCCTCTGCTGCATGATGCTGATTAGCAGCAGGGCCTGTAGAGTCCCATCATGCATCCCAACACCAGCTGCACAAGTTTAATTTCATAACATGATCGTCGACGATGGAAAAAAATAAATAAAAAAAAATAACTGCAGCCAGTCAGAAGCAGAGACAAGCCCACTAAATATCTTTCAATTCCTGGTGAAATTACATTGGCTTTCTATTTATTTTTGTAAAATAAATGTAAAGACTGTTGTTCTGTACTCGTGAATCCGTGTAAACCTCCTTTTTCTACACCGAGTCTCAGAATCTCAGTGAGATGCTGCTAAAAGTTCAGACTTAAAGACCTTTCAAGACTGCGTTAAAATCAAGTTTGTACATGCGGCGCTTTTCAGACGCTTGAAACGTGAACGATATGAGCGGTTCTGTTTTTTTGGAGCTGCGGTAAAAAAAAAAAAAAAAAAAACGGTCGGATTCGGACAGACGAAGTTTCGCGTGTCGCATTTCTAAGGAACCGATCCCGTCGGCTCTCGGGGCGGGGCCTCCCACAGGGGTGGGAGGAGTCGGGGGCGGAGACCAATTTATGTTTTCATGAGATGCGTTCTGATTAAACACGAAGTGTTCGAGTTACATGTTTAAGGCATTAGGGGTCGTTGGTTTAAATCCAAACCAGAAGAGCTCAAGCTTTACTCAAATAAATCATTCTCAGTACCACAATGTACTTTAAAAAAAAAAAAAAAAAAAAAATGTTTACAGTCGTTTAATCATTTAATATTTCTCTTTTATATTCGGCTTTTTAAATTTGACTGCAATTCTGTAAATAAAGGCATTACTGACAGCAAAACCGTATAATTGCAGAGATCTAGAGATTTCGATGAAATCACGTGAAGTTTGAGTGAGACTTGCGTGAACGGCGGGTCGTTGCGGGGTGCAGTTGCATAACGTCTGTCTACGCTGTGTGGAAATGACCAAAATCCAGCATTAATACTTCACTTTAAGGTGAAAGGAAGAAAAAACAACAAAAAAA
Source organism: Brachyistius frenatus (assembly GCF_029030835.1). Classification (NCBI taxonomy): domain Eukaryota; kingdom Metazoa; phylum Chordata; class Actinopteri; family Embiotocidae; genus Brachyistius; species Brachyistius frenatus. Next base: position 163,827 of record NW_027210846.1, on the reverse strand, counting down.
AAGGAGCGTCACCTGCAGTCCTTGGCCGTCGACCGTGACCGAGTTGGCTCTCTGCATCTTCCCCCGGCCCGTCAGGCTGGCCCGAGAGTCCTTCCTCAGCGTGGACTGCCTCTCCTGGGGTCAAAGGTCAAACAGTTAGATGGACCCCATAACTGGAAGTTCTTCTCCCGAAGAAAAGTGATTTATACTTGTAGGGAAATGTGGCAGGATTCATTGTCTACTTTAAAGGTTTTTTTTCTTTTTTTGGGGGGGGGGGGTGGGGGGATTTTTTTTTTTTATTATTATTTTTGTATTATTGTGTTTATTCGATAGGAGACCTCAGAGGGAGGCAACAAGGAAACACGGGCACGCTAATCTTTTTTTGTGTGTTTTTTTTGTCGACTTTAACGTCAAAAACGAATTAATAAAACAATAAACACTGATTTAGTAGAACTCCAGTGGAAACTTGAAAGAGCTCAAAACAGCAGTTTGAACATAAATGAGCAAAAACTTCATTTTCTGTGGCTGTACATTTTCCATAAGTAGCGTTTGAATCTGGTGCTGATTAGCGGGAGAGTTTATAAGCAGATATCAACTTCCAGAGGAATCCCAAGATCTGCTCGTGTTAAATAATAAATAAATTAACTGCTATAACACAATGAATAAAATATAAAGAAAAAAAAAAAAAAAAGAGGAAGCTTCCTTTCTGTGTCTCTGAGGACTGATTCGTAGATTTCAACGTAAAACCTCTACTTCGCTTCGGTTGGAACATTTTGTGCCGTCTGACCAACTTTTACCACAAAACTTTCAAAAGTGTTTTTTTTTTTTTTTTTACCCTCCTCAAACACACTTGTACCAATTTTGAAATGAACTCCTAAAAATAACTACAAAAATCATTTGTGAGCTCAGTGGGAGAACAGGAGCTGACGATTGGATCCTCTGGAGTCAAACGAGGTCGGGTGGGACTCGGCTGACCGGCGTGGGAGGGATTGGGGGTTGTGGGGGGTTGGGGGGGGTAAGGGAGGTAAGGAGGGCGGGGGAGGCGGGGTCTTTACCAGGACGACGGGGCAGATGGAGTTGGGGGGCAGGATGTGATCCTTCAGGGGTCCGCAGTCACACTCAGGCTTCACGTGGGAGGCACACTTGTTATGGAGCTGGAGAAGGTGGCAGCCAATTATTAACAAGCAAACTGTTGCCACAAAAACAAAACAAAACAAAACAACATAAAAAAATTTAAAAAAAACAAACACACACACACACACACAGCGCACGTTTCAACCGCACGGGATGTATTCTGCATTCAACGCGCGTCGCCGCCTTCGTTCTTATTTTCTATTAGCTCGCAGCCGCGAAACGAGTGTTTTCCGAGTTGTAAATTGGCAGAATGACTTGTTGAAGGTATCAAAAGGTGCAAAAAGGAGAAAAAAAAAAGAAAACATAACGAGAAAAGAAAAAAAAAAAAAAAATCAACAACAACAACAAAACCCCTACAAACAACGAGAAGCAGTGGGGATATAATGAGGAGGATGAACGGCCTCTTCCTCGGGTGGCGGCTCACCGTGATCTGACACCACACGCAGTGCAGCCCGGTCAGGCCCTGGTAACACTTAACGGTTTTGTGACACTTGTCACACTTGGTGGGGCAGTTCCCCTCCACCCAGAAATGATGCATTACCTGCAGAGAGAGAGAGAGAAGGAGAATATATATATATATATATATGCAGACACGTGCGACGCAACAAAAGCGAGAGGGGGTGGAGGGGGAGGAAACGAGGACGGAGGACGGAGAAGGGAGGACGGAAACGATGCCGTCCGCGTCTCGTGCCGGCAATTGGCGACGCTTCGGCGGCCGATCGAGTCGTTTCAGGTGCGTTAGAGGAAGAGGAGCCCTCGTCCTCGTCGCCGACCTCCCGAGCGTGCCGCCTGGCGGGACACTTCGATTGGACCCACCTCTGTGTTTTTCTTGGACTTGACGTAGGTTTTGATGCAAGACAGCGGCGCGCGAGCCACGCAGCGCTCGTGGACGGTGTACTTGCAGACTGAGAGAGAGAGAGAGAGAGAGAGAGAGAGAAAGCATTTTAAAATATTCAAGACGTTTCATGTCGGTATACATAAGTGATGTTCACAGGGGTTTGCGCTGTAATGAAGGTGCTTGTGATGAATTAGCTGGTGTGCCGGATGCAGAGTTGGGTTGCACTATGAATACGAAACATTTAGAAAAAAAAAGGTAACACAATCAGGTTTTATACTCTCAGAATAAATAAGAATAAATAATAATAATAATAAAAAAAAACGTTTTGATGTAAAGTGGCTTTTTCTCCTTTTATTTATTTTTTTCCTCAGATTCTGGTGATTTCAGCATTTTAGCAAAAATCCTCTTTTCTGTCCAACTGGAAAAAAAATTGGAAAACACCTTTCTGGACAAACAGGGTTTTTTTTTTGTTTTTTTTGCACTACACTCAACTGCACCATTGTATATATATATATATATATGGTCTTTTAGCTGTTTACGTGTCTATTTGTGTTTTATCTGTCTATTTGTGTTCTGAATGTGATCGGCGTCGCGTTGCGTCGTATCCGTGACGACCCCGGCCGGGTTTGCGGCGCGCGTCGTACCCGTGCCAACAAATAAGTGCGTCTGTCGAAGCTTTTTAACAGAAAGTGAAAAGACTCACACGAGCAGCAGAGTCCCTGCTTCCCGAGTCCGATGAGCATGTTGAGACACAGGTTGCAGTAGGCCGGCTTGTTGAAGTGCTTCAGCCTCCACACGTGCTGCCCGTCGTCTTTTACGTTCTGCAGCGACACACACAAAAAAACAACGTTTAACTTGTTTGTCGTCTCATCAGCTGAATTTAAGCCCTTTTTTTTTTTTTTTTTTTTTTATTTTTTTATTTTTTTACTTTGTGTGTATTTTAATTTTCCAGACATGTATGTGGTGTAATTTGAGTAAAGGCAGGTGATAGGATATGTAGTCTTCCTTTTGTGGTGATATTCATTCATAAAAATAAAAACACTTTTTTTTTTTTTTTTTTTTTTTTTAAATGACAGCAGGTGGGAGATTTCTGTTTAAATTAGACAAATGCTTCCACCTAGTGGTAGCAATTAGGAACTGAGTTTGGGTTTCACAGTGGCAGCAGGGAAAAGGTGAAAAGTGTGTGATGATTATTCAGAATCATAAAAAAAACATTTGATTATGAAATAGTTATCGCCCACTGCCTTTAGGCCTTTTTTTTTATGATTATTAAGGGCCCCAGAAAAGGCAAAGCAGGTAAGCAGTTCAATTTGGATTTATTATTTTTCTTTTGTTTTATTTGAATAATTAAGCCGACACTATGAATCACAGTGATTTGCAATGAGACTTGTGATAATAAATGTGAACGTGTTTTAAAATGAGGAACAAGGAGCTGTAAAGAGGCTGATAAAGTAAATTTACAACTTGCAAGACGTGAGAGAATAAATCTTCAAGTTTTTGGCTGGTGAACCAAAAAAAAAAAAAGAACTTGTGTCAGACATTTACTTAATTATAGTTGCTGTAATTATGTCACGGGGTCGAGTGTGCATTTGTTCATGTGATTCGGGGATTTGTTCGACCTCGAGGGGTCTGAAGCACCGCATGTCAATCACAAAGTGTGTTTTTTTAACCTTTCAAATTAAAAGCTTGACAACAGGCTGTCATGTCGGTCATTTTTCGGGCAGTCGTTCGTCCAACCCGTTCTCCAGAGTGAATAAATCTCCAGAGTGCCTCGAGGGTTTGTTTTTTTTTCTTTAAATTTGGCACAAAAAAAAAAAAAAAACATTCACTCTGGACTAAAGTGTCATTTTAAGTGGTCAAAGGTTAAAGGTCAAAGTTACTGTGAGTTCACAAAACGCGTCAAATGCCAATCAACTCAAGAACTCGTACACTAATTATGACAAAAACTTTCACGCAAAATGATAAAAATGAGAACGTGAGGACATTTTTATATCCGGCAGGTCAAAAATTTGAATTTTTTTTTTTTTTCTCAGGTTTTTCCTTCCTGGTTACGAAGCGATCGGGCGTCACCGGCAAAACGTAAGCAGGTCTCCCTGCAAGACTCACCGTCTCCAGGCCCAGCAGGACCAGCAGCGGGATGGTGGTCAGGCCTCCCTGGATCCACTCCCTCAGCGACACGGTGCCGTCGTGATCGTAGTCGATCTCCTGCATCATTTCCTGGAGGATCTACGGACACAAACGGGAGCAGAAGTCAAAAAAAAAAAAAAATCATTCAACCTAAAATTCAACCTTTAATTTGAAGTAGAAAGATCACGTGACAAAACGTCCTTCTTACCGGTTTGAGCTCGGTCACGTCCCACTCCAGGTACTCGGCCACGTGCATCATCTGGGAGATGATGTGCTCCAGCTCCTGCAGGTGGCAAAAAACAAAAACAAAAACAAAAAAAAACGAAACAACCCAGACAGGTGATTAACGGGGGCCACGAAAGAAATACTGCATTTATACCTTTCGGTGTATTGCAGCCTTTTTACCAGCTGATGTCACTAAATGTCTCTTGGCCTCAATAGACTGATAAACAGCCGGTAAATAGCAGGTTGGAGAACGTCGTTCTTCACCGCACACCGAGGAAAAACAAAGGCAGCGTGGGAGGAGTGCCGAGGCGGATGGGTTAATTACAATGGTTACGTTTTATTTATTTGTTTTTGGGTGGGGGGAGGGGGGGGTTGTTTTTTGGCGATCTACTTTGGATTTCTCCAACAACAAAACAAGCAAATTAGAGTGTAAATGAGGAGGTCAAATGACTAAATGAATATTATTCGTCATAACTCCTCGTCCTCTTTCCAATAACGGTGCAGAGATGACTAATAATTACATACATTACTCAACCAACCTCCACCTTCTCCATTTTAACCTTTTAAATCCACCCCGCCCCCCTCCCTCCCTCCTACACATGTTCTTTACATAAACAAACACGCTTTCATTCATAATTAGGACTTCTCCCTTTTGTTCTTATTTCGTGTCATTCATCCATTCATTTACTTGAACTATAACATGCCTCGAATAGGAGAGCACCACACAGATTGGTTTACTTGAATAGATATGTGGAGGCATAAAAAAAATAAATTAACACAAAATAGAGAGAGATGGACAGAAATACAAAGAGGTATATTTTAAATAGATGGATGGAGACAAATAGAGGTGAAAGATGGAGGACTAAAGATATATTGGAGAGGCTGTGTTGGTTTTAAATTCTGATTTGAAATGTCCTGTTTTTGTTATTATATTCTGGTCTCAGTTCGAAGTTACTCGTGTGTTTTATCTCCTGGAATAAAAAAAATTGTGGGTGCTTTATTGTGACAGGTCTGTTTCCCGACATCCAAACAATTCATTCGCATACCAAGAATCATAAAAGACTTTTAAAACACCCGTCGGACTAAAAAAAAAAAAAAAGTACGATAAAAAGGACTCATTGGAAATCGTTTGTTCAGTTTTGATGTGGGATCATCTGAAAATGACAGTTGTGGAGAAAATATTTACCGAGCTGTCCAAAGAGCCGTTTCCATCTGTGTCATAGAGGCGAAACATGACTGTGGAGACAAAAAAGACAACACAAAATGTCAAGCTACAGTAGTGCCACTCTGCTGTCTCTCCCTCGTCCCTCGTCCCTCCTCGACCTCTGAATATTTTAAAGAACGGAGCCGACAGCGCTCTTCTGCGTGAACGTCCTAAAGCTGCGGCTTTAAGTGTCCGCTGAACGGTCACCACGGAAACAGACAGCCCTTCCCATCGCAGCTGTGATTGGCCGCTCTTCAACGCCACTGGGGGGTAACACATGTCTGAACACAACGACCTCGTGACCTGGCTGCAGATCATTTCCATCATAATACCCTATAGATGGAAGTGCTCTGACCACCCCCACCCCCCGCTCCTCCACCACCACCACCACCACCACCCTCCCACACACCTCCGTGTCAATGGGCGCTGACATCATAAGGAGCTGACGTCAGACGGGCGGGTTCATCAGGCTGCTAACGAGGAGCTAATTGCCCCCGGAAAGGTAATAAAGTGCAAAAGGATGATGAGATACTGCCCGCAGTACAAATGTGTTGGAGAGAGGGAAGGGAAATGTTTTCATCACTTAAATCTCTTTTTAGAATTTATTGTAAATGAGCTCTGTTAAAAAGCAGCAGTTTCCTGTTAAGTTGTTTGTTTGTTTGTTTTTAATTTAAAATTCATTCTAATCAATGCAATTAAGTGAAGAACAAATTGGATCAAATCCCTCAAATGTATATCATAATATAGTGTACAAATAAGATGTTCTAGTTTATTTACTCAGAGTTCAGTTTTAAAAGAAATTATAGGAAATATTTTGCATTTGGTTGCACAAAGCTGTAAACAACAGTCCATGATGCCTTTTAGGTCTGTTTGTAAATGAAACCTTTATTCACCTCATGTGAGTTGTCCAAAATAAAAATAAAAATGTTCATAAAACAAAAAAAGAAGAGAAACATCAGCAACTGAACTGCCCCCCCCCCCCCCAAAAAAAGCTGCAACAAAATCTGAGCAGTTCTCAAACGAACCAGCAGAGGGACCCCTCCGCTGCAGAAATAATAACGCAGAGGACCACAGAGAGGAGGTGGATGAAGATACAGGGAGAAGATTAATAAAACATCACCCAGTTAAATCCATGATGTGTTCTCACACACAGGCATCATCAGTTGAATTATTTAATCATGCCTTCGCTTCATGCGCTTCTCAATAATTCAACAAATGGATGAGAATTATAGCAACACGGGGGGAAAGAAAAAAGAAAAAGGGGGCCGCTGTCCAATTAAGCAATGTAACATTGTGAATAAAATATGTGATAAATGCAATTAAGAGATGCTGGCGACGGGATGCTTCAGACACGCGGTCGGAGAAGATTTAGTTGCCAAGATCGTTTCTGAAAGAAGTTACCGAGAGAAGAAGCGGTTTAATAAATTTAATCTAATTTGATAATCAGTTAGAGCTCCAGCCAGACCGAAACTTTGAGTTCATAAAACCTGAAACCGTAATGGATGGAAGCTGAAAGAGCTTCTCTTCGGTTATTATTTTCACCACTGGGGGGAAAAAAATAACATAAAAAAACTCAAACTAAATACACCTCAGAAACCTCTTAATCCCTCCAATAAAATGCTGAGAGAAAAATACACTGAGGGAATATTTAGATTGCCTATAAACATTAAAACAACAGTTTACGTTGCTGCACAGTCTTTTCAGCGAGCGTTGGATCTGATCGGAAACTCGAAGATCCCGTCAGCTGTAACCTGACTGCACCACAGGCCTGTCAATCAAACAGACCCCACCCCTAAAAAAAAAAAACCACGGCTTTTTGGTGCTAATTTTATAGTTAATGACGGGATAGTTTTCAGATGGATCACCAGAAAACGAATAAAAAAGGAGCGACTTCAGCTAACAACACCGAGGCCGACTTAAAAACTTTATGAGGCCAGTTGAATGGGAGTCGATGGAGACGGACGCTTTTTGCAGCCGACCTCTAGTGGCGCTCGGTGGTATCGCAGTTTAAGTCACTTCCGCGTCGACCCGGAAGCTACGAACACTTTTATATACGGTCGACGGTTGGACCTCAACGGATACAGTTTCTTCAAGAGATCGACATTGAATTAAGAATCGTGAATGGATTTTAATGTATTTGTATCTTTTGTGGAAGATATCACGTAGTTACGCCTTTTTTTTTTTTTTTTTTCCATACACTGTGTAGGAGCCAAATTTGTATGTTGAGTTTGTGTTGTCTATTTGTGTTACTTCAAGTTTATTTTTTACTCATTTTTAAATCCCGACCAAATATTTGTGTTCTTTAGTCATCAAATGAAGAAGCTACGTTTAATAATTTTGGGTCGTTTTACATATCGAGCGGGCAGATTATTAGTATTTATACGTGACGACAGCGCGCACAGAAAGAGGCACGATCTCTTGGCAAAGATTCGTGGCTTCGTCCGCTCTTAACCTTTTGTATTTTTCAGTGAGTCTGACCTCACTGAACCTGAAAAGCTGCTTTCCACCCGACTGATGCCGAAGTCAGCCGGTGACATTTCCTTTGCCTCCTCGTGACGCTGTCGTCTGGCACGTGTATTTTTTATCAAATCTTTTCAACCGCGTAATTTGTGCGAGAGTCCCGCCGTTTCTATCACCTGTGCCATCGACAGACCCGGTATCGGGACGTGTTCGCTTGTCCGCACGTCGTTGTGGTTTTGACGCCTGCTTCGTATTGATTTAGGGCAGCGAGTCACGTGGGATGATACTCACACTCGAGCTTGTCCTCGGGACGCCCGCCCTCCAGCAACGAGAGGTAGCACACGATGTCCTTGAGCTGCACCGTGTCCAGAGGCCGGGGCGGGGCGGGGGCCTTCAGAGGGGTCGAGCTGCCTTTGATCAGCTTCAGTCCTGTGTGGGAGGTGGGTGGGTGGGAGGGGGGAGGGAGAATGAGGAGGGGGGGGGACGCCAGGAAAGGTCAAATAAACGTCCTCCACAATGCCTCTAATGTCAGCCCAACAAACCCGCTGGGTTTTCGGATGCCCGACATCAGTCGTATACTCGGGTGGATCAGTGGTGGGCGGTGTCGCCGAAAAAAGCCCGACCATATTTCAGGTCTACGCTGTGTTTAAAAAGTAAAGATCGATAACGACATTACATCATTAACACCCCCCACACACACCTATTGATTCACCCGCTGCAGTTAGCTGATGCATCTAATGAATAGTTCACAGCAGTCAAGTCAAATTTATGGTCCGGTATCCTCCGTGAGGTTTTCTTGTTTTTCTACGTGGTACATCAAATATTCGATTTTATATTTTGTGTGTTAAAAAAAAAAAAAAAGTATTTGGGATGCTGCACAAGCAAAGAGGCTCATGAAATGAGCAACGGACAAAAAGGCATTAAGAGGAAAACGTCATTTTTTTTTATTTATAATGAAGAATGGGACATGAGCGTGCGAACGAACCACGACCACCTCGGACGATCAATATGGGTGCAAATGCCATTTAAAAAAAAATAATTCACAAAAATAGCCTGGAGCGCACTGTAAATAAACAAAATGAATTGTTTGTAAAACAGGGAGCGGTGGATCTGACTCCATCTGATTGGAAACCCGGCGACACTGCGTCCCGCCCACCGATAGCCGTAACCGGACTGCGCCACAGGCCTGTCAATCAAACAGACACGCCCCCCAAAAACACCGCTTTTTGAGGCTTATTTTCTCATTAATGACGGGATTATTTTCAGATGGACCTCCAGAAAACTTTAGCTAACAACACCGAAATAACTTTTTATTGACTTTTGTTTTTCATGATAGAAGTTGAATGGGAGTCTATGGAGGCTTTTGGGAGCCGACCTCTGGTGGCACTCGGTGGTATTGCAGTTTAAGACACTTCGGCCTTAATTTTTCAGACCCGGAAGCTACGAACACTTCTACACACAGTCCCTGAAAAAGGACCGACGCGGTCATTTCAGTTCAGTTAGTCATTACCACACGAGAAGGAGATATTAGTACAAAGGCTGTAAACAAACAGCGCTCTTGCCAAGACAACTGGCAGCCGCTACACTACAGTTTACATCGCGTGTCACCGGGATGGACTTGGTGGAAAAAAATCAGAGAGATTCTCCAAAACAGAAAACAGTAATCGTGCCGATTTTATAACAGGAAAATAAAATTCTGTGAAGAAAAGGCTTCGGTGGCAGAGAATAATTGACAAATTGGCTGCACTTTCACAGCAAAAAGCGACAATAGTTTTCCTCTCCAGTACCAGTAACATGCTGTGTTTATGAACTGAGGGAGAGAAGAAATAAAAAAATAAAAAAAAGTTCCTTTCTACACTTACCAGAGACTCGAGGTTTGTCAGAAGATGAGGGACTGGGTCTGGGTCCCTTGTTGCTAAACGACATGAAGAGGTGTTGACAGAACTCTTCGGGGAGTTCGCTCTCCAGAAACGTTTGCATGAAAACCTTGAAGCCCTCAAAGTCGATCTCCTGGAAAAAAAAAAAAAAAAATTTGAAAACAGAGACGGAAATGAGAATGTGTTTTTGCTCTCGTCTCGGAGAGCTGCGGTCGTTGCCTTCGAGGTTTCAAGGAAAACATAATACAAGATGTCGGCGCGAGCGGAGTGTTTTATTTCTGGTGGGAAAATAAATAAATAATCTGAGATACTTTGCAGAGTTCATGGTCCAGATTGATGCTCTCAGAAGGAGGTCTTGGAGGGTTGTTTGCGCTGTGGGCGGGTGGAAACCTATTTCAGAGTTGTTTCAGCTTCTTCTTCTTTTTTTTTTGTTACTGTCATTATATGTCTCAGTTGTTCTAAAGTTCAGGACTCTGATACTCGATGAGTGAACGTAGGCGGCCTTTACATGCCCTCCCGGGTTACATTTAATTATGAAGGTGTTCGTGATCAGCCAGCGGAAGACACGCTCAGTGCGTGATATTTCCCCGTTAGCGGTCGAGATTCTCTTCGCGAGAGAAGAAGCGAAGAGCTTCTGCGTTTCGAGCCTTCAGCAAAACACGGCAGCGATCGATTAAGAGGGAGGAAGAGACGGCGGTTACCTGGCTGAGGATTTCCTGCTTCTACAAGCCGCAGCATGGAAGACAAGAAAGAAACTCAACTTTGTTCACGGTTTACGTATATATTCATTTTTACACATGGACCTGTAAAGCAACAATACAAAGAAAATAAAGCTTGAAAATACAGTTTTACAGCAGTTACAGGATTAAATTAAGGGTATTATAGCTGTCAATTATAAATATAGGAATAATCCATTCTCTTTTAATAAATAACATAACAGCAGAAAACCTACTTTTACTGTTTACCATTGTAGCTGCAGAAATTTATTCTGCTCATTTTAATAGCTTTTTTTTTTAATATATATATTTATATATGTAGAGCAATTCCTCTACTAAAAAAAAAAAAAAAAAAAAGATGACTGTCATTGTAAGTTGAATTATCTGCAGTTTAGTGTTTACAATCATCAACTAAATCTCGTATTCACGTCAGGATTGTTTTCAGCGCGTCAGCATCCAAACCAATTAAGAAAAACATCTCCAGAAATGGGCCTTTGTTCCGGGTTTCTTTTTTTTTTTTTTTGTCATTAGAGATAGATGTGGAGCGCTGTTGGCAGAGTTGGAGTCAACAGACTGTAAAATGTCTTGTTACATAATGCAATATAAACCGAGCATACCTCCTCTGGATTGTATTTAGCCAGCACGCCATCTCCGTGGAACTCCTGCAGCACATCCTTCAGCTTCTTGGTCGAGTCTGAAGGGGAGGAAACATTCAGCACGTCTCTGTACTGGCCTTTTGTTTGATATTACATTTTCCTTCACAGTACATAGTGTCATGTATGCCTACAAATGAAGACATTACATTACACAGTTTATCATTGTACCGTAGGGTGCTTTTCTTTTTTTTTCTTTTTTTTTTACATTTTACAGGGAGAGTAAAGTCATGTTAGTCCATGAGGGTGAACACTCCCCGAACTAGTAGGGTCTACTCTACTAACCTCACCGTGGTCAGAACCAGCGCCGTCCTAATATACGTAACACGATGCACAAATACAACTCTGTGGGTCACAGGAAACGCAACATAAAAGTAAACCAGAGAGAAGAAATACCCATCGGGACCTCTAGGGGGCTCTGTACAAGATTCGATGAGGAGAAAGACTGCAAAAAAAAAAATCAAAACCGTCTAAAACTGCAATGTCTGGATTTGCACTCCGCTCCAGACAGATATGATTTTTTTTTTTTTATAATAGAGATTTTGCTGTGATAATTACTGCATCGCTGGAGAGGCTTTACGAGCCCTGCTGCTAAATCCATTTGCCGCGCCACGGATACCGAGTTTTAATGTTGCCGGAGTTAATTAGAAGCACCGTTTCCCCGCTTGCACTGGAGGGCCCGGTTCCTCTCTGAGCACAGAAAGATTACACCGAGATGCTTGTTTTAAGTTGTTCGTGTTTCATATCAGCTACCTTTACTGCACCTCTTTACGGGTTTAATTAGCACCAGAGGAACCGGTCTTTGGGCCCCTTCGAGCTGCGGTGTTTTAAAAGGATAACTACACAACCCTGATCACTGTTGAATACTGAAACTTCACCTCAAAAGGATCAAATTTACTTCCGCTTTGAAGAAGCGTTTTGACCTGAGCGGCCACGGAGGCCGAAGTAAAAGATGTCCTTTATAAAAGTTGGACAGGATGTCACAGATTGATAATTCATGTTGGGAGTTTAGCCGTACCGTTAACAAAAGATAGTTACATTAATTACAAAAGCTGTCAGACATGGTAAAAAAAACAAAAAATAGTAGTTGGAATACAAATTTGTTTTCAAACCAAATATCTCAGAAATATCATACTTTACTAGAGCCGGGCCAATTCATCCGTTTGGTCACGGATATTTTATGTTTATGTTATGTTATGTTAAGTTTTGTTATATTTTGTTATGATATACATATATGTGTGACATGCCAATGTGAAAATTTTTGTTTTACAAAACATATAATGCAGAAAGAGATGCTATGGGACATTTTACGTTTTTTTTAAATTATTATTATTATTATAATACTTTAATCAAAAATATGTAATTCCCGGTGACGCTAACGTTTCAATGCACTGATGTTATTTTGGACGATAAAGTTTGATCATTAAACTGTAAAATATGAGGCCTCCGTTCCACGTCTTCGTCACGAGTGTTAACCACATTTCGGGTCAATAAGATCTATTGACATTTTATTTACGCCCTAATATCGGCACCGGCTATAAAAAAAAAACAAATCCATAAGCTGTCGGGCTGCGGACTTCCTATCGACTTATCATCTCCAGGTCCGTCGGTAACGCCTCCACAGCGGAGACGCTGAAGAATAAATGTCACAGAAAAATCAATGTATTGTCTTCCGGTTAGTAAAAGCTGATATTCTGTCTCCACGTTGACGTGCGTTTGCGATTTCTGTCTCTTAACAGCATTTTGTCGCCCGACGGCTTTCGTCTCTTTGGAGGTTTTTCTGGACGCATGTTACCAACGGTAAGAAGAAATAAATACCTCCGACTGGTCCAGCTGCTCGAGCTGACCGTCGACACCGAAAGCCATTAACAGAGCAGAGTGATTAGAAATCCGCCGATCGCGTCACGTCGAGCAGGAAATGCTGAGTTACGAATGTATTTTCTCACTCGGGGTTAATTAATCGTCCCGTCGTGTCGCCCGCGGCAACCGGAGGACAAAAAAAAAAAAAAAAAACCACTCATTTCCTGCGCTTTAACTTCATAAACACACGGCGCGTTTTCTCCGCCTCCGAAGGTGAAATAATTGTCCTCCTGTTATAACAGCGCAGCGCCGCTCACATTCGTAATTATAACAAATAAAAGGAGAACTAATTGTTGGGAGTCAGATCTCCGGTTCCTGCCTCGGCCATTACTACGTTATGAAAGAGTTGCTCGCTTTAATGAGAAGGGGAAAAGAGAGCTGAGGGGGCGATGGTGCGGCGATGAGAACAAGTTTATTTATTTTTTTACAACCTGTAGCTGCACAAAGCTCGTTGAAACGTGATTATCACACACACACACACACACGCACACACACACACACACACACACACACACACACGCACACGCACACGCACACGCACACACACTCAGTTCAGTCCTTCCTGCCATTTACTCCAGCACGATTTTTAAATGTCAAGCATTTAAGCATCGTCCCGAGACGAGAGTTCCTCGGGAGTGAAGAAGAAGAAGAAGAAGAAGAAGAAGAAGAAGAAGAAGAAGAAGAAGAAGAAGAAGAAGAAGAAGAAGAAGAAGAAGGTCGGCTCCGAGCAATTAAAAGAGAGAAATGTCGTTACCGAGCGAAACACCGGTACGAGAGATCCCGGGTGAAAGAAAAGCATCCATTATTCAGATCGTACTCGGCGCTCATGAACGGGAAAATAAAAAGAGGCGATTGCTGAAGGCGACTCAAAGATGTGTCTCGCTCGGGTCGAGCCGCTACGAAGACAGCCGACACAAAAGCTTCAACGAAAATAAACAGTAAGAAGTTGTTATCGTTTGTCTTCTTTACAAACGATTTGCTGCGACTGGTGGGGTTTTTTTTTTTCTTTTGCGCTTTCGAAGTCGGAACCAAACACGACATGCGTGGGTGGTGCGAGGTGCATGGCGACCGCCCCCCCGCCCTCCCTCTCCCCCCCCCAGCGGTCCGACCCTGCCAGGTACCGTCATATTTTCCGCTCCCGGCACCATTTGGAGTGATGAAATGTGTCAACATCTCAGGACGTGTTAACATAAACTCCAGGCCAACCCGGGAGCACTGTCTGGTCTGGTGAGGAAGCGTTTGTCGGGTGGGGTGTGTGTGTGTGTGTGTGTGTGTGTGTGTGTGTGTGTGTGTGTGTGTGTGTGTGTGTGTGTGTGTGTGTGTGTGTGTGTGTGTGAATCATTCAGAGCTCGGCGCAAGAAAAAAATAAATAAATAAAAATCAAGATTAGCCGCCAGAGCTTCTGACATCGGTGAGAAAAAAAAAAAGGTTACAGTCGGCAATTACGGTGTCAAAATGATATCATTAGAGTGTGTGTGTGTGTGTGTGTGTGGGGGGGGGGGGGGGGTTGAGATGAACCACGGTGAATTTAATTGCCGCCCTTACTGCAGTTTACAGTTAACAGACCTGCTCTGTTTGTGTGTGTGTGTGTGTGTGTGTGTGTGTGTGTGTGTGTGTGTGTGTGTGTGTGTGTGTGTGTGTGTGTGTGTGTGTGTGTGTGTGTGTGTGTGTGTGTGTGTGTGTGTGTGTGTGTGCTGCGCGGCGACTTCTGTGGATGTTTCGTTTCCGTCTGTGAGGCGGGTGGCTGAAGGCGTATGAAGCATGAATACAACTTCATGCCAACTTTCCATCACCCCCTCCCTCACTCCCCCCCCCGCCCCCCACCGCACCCCCAAAAAAGAAATGATGAAGTGAAAATTTGCCTCACATCAAAATGGAGTGTAAATTGGAAGGAAAGTACACAGAAGAATACCGTTAACGACGGGAGAAAATACTTAAACGTTGCCGTTTGCTTTCTTAGCGGGAGTTCGACTGATGATAACAGTTGTGAACATCCCTTAATAATAAATAATATTTTACTGCATCCATTCGAGAGATCGCAAACCAGGAAACGATAGCCGAGACGCGCGTTCACGCCGCCCAAATCTCAGCAACGAATCGTTCTGACTTCACCTAAACTTTTGTACTTGCTCTAAATTGCTCGAACCTGTACGCGAGCAAAAACAAAACAAACAAAAAAAAAGCACGTTAGTGAGCGTCAACAGTTGAAACAGAAGCGCGGAGAGTGGCGACGTTAGTCCGTCTCGTTTAAATGTGCGTACTGGCCCTTTAACTGCTCAAAAGTGCCACTTAAGAACTCCTCTCTTTGCAATTTAGTTTTTTTTTTTAATTTATTTTTTATTCGCCAATATTGTAAGAAGTCCAGCAAGCAGATATGAAGTTACATTAGCGTTTATTTAGAGTTGTGATTTCTGGCCATTTGAGGAATTGAACTGAGGAAGATACCTGGTCTCTCCAGCTCCTGAATAGCGCTTTTTTTTAAATTATTTATTTATTATTATTAATCATTTCTTTGGCTTAAAAACTTCTGAGTGAGACCGGCTGAGTGAGAGCGAATCGGAAAACCGGGTTTAAAACCAAAAGACACCAAAAACGGTCAGTAAGGCCGAATGGAAGTGCACGCCGAGTTGTAACCTCGACCCCGCGGTTCATGCAACGCGGCGGGAGGCGGGCCGAGAGCCTCTCTACTCACACTGGGTGTACTCCTGCAGCAGGGCGAATTCAGCCGGGGTCAGCGTGACCCATTTATCCTGGCTGCTCATCGTGTTCAGGCTCCGGGTCCGCCGAGCATCCCCTGGGCGGCAACACACAGCTGTGAGGAGGAGGGGGGGTGAAGAGGTGTGGAGGTGTGAGGGGGGGTGGGAGGATGGATCTGGAGGGGGGCGGGGGGGGGTGTCTCACACTAGAAACAAACAAAACAACAACAACAACAAAAAAGACATCAGATCGCATCAACCGTGGACATCTCGACATAGCGGGGTCCGACGCTTTTTTTTTTTTTTTTTCCTGTCGTGTCTCTTGAAGCTCCCTGTTTGTTTTTTTTCCCCCCGGTGTGTGTCTCTGTGTGTGTCTGTGTGTGTCTCTGTGTGTGTCTGTGTGTGTGTGTGTGTGTGTGTGCGTGTGTGTTGTCCATTGAAACCTGAACAATTTAAAAGTTTAACACGTCGTATTTATACATGATGACCTCTTTATAGACAGAAACTAAACGTCCTCTGCGTGAAGTTTGGACAGAATGAAAGTCGGCGCCGTTTTTTCCAAACGATCTCGCGTCAGCCGGACTCGTCGCCATGACGACATCATCACGATCGGGTTCGGGCTGAAAGGGAGATAAACCGAGTGTTTTTCTGCTCGGACAACATCTCCGTTTCAAAAACAAAACAAAAAAAACCACAAACCATCACAAAGCAGCATTTAAGGCCCGCGATGACAAACGACGTACGATTTGAAGGCAGGACGACGCATCGATCGGATGTATTGACGGAAGATTTCATTTCCGGGACGGTGCCACGGAGCTCCTTCGTATGAGCGGTGAATAAACGCGCCTCGCTGATATCCATTTGGATAAAAGCCGAGGATCGTTTATCACATGTGTTATGTCACCGTTACCGACTGGTTCAACATCGCAGTTCTGCTGTTGACCTTTTTCCTTAGTTGTGTCGAATGAATGAGCGTGGGATTGTATGGTTTGTGTGGGTGTCACTCACGCTCGTCTGTGTGTGTGTGTGTGTGTGTGTGTGTGTGTGTGTGTGTGTGTGTGTGTGTGTGTGTGTGTGTGTGTGTGTGTGTGTGTGTGTGTGTGTGTGCGTGTCACACCGGCCGTGATGCATTTGACCCACTTACTGAGACCCTGGATCAACAAGTGGATGTTCATTCATGTGGAGGATGGCCTGTGTGTGTGTGTGTGTGTGTGTGTGTGTGTGTGTGTGTGTGTGTGTGTGTGTGTGTGTGTGTGTGTGTGTGTGTGTGTGTGTGTGTGTGTGTGTTTGCATGTGTGTGTGTGTGTGTGTGTGTAAATAATATATATTTGTGGTGATCCTTGTACGACGTATAAATGTGTCTGCTTTGGGGTTTTTTTCCGCGTGCGCCTGTAGTTATGCAAGTGTGTGTGTGTGTGTGTGTGTGTGTGTGTGTGTGTGTGTGTGTGTGTGTGTGTGTGTGTGTGTGTGTGTGTGTGCGCATTTCCAGAACCCCCCCCCCCCCCCCCCCACCGTCTCCCCCCGCGCCCCCTCTCACCACATTTTTACCACGAGGAGGCAATTGCATAAACAAGAACCTAAATTATTGAGGGAGCGTCATTATTAAAGTAACAGTCGACACAGCGTGTGTGTTGTCGTTCGCCCGCTGGGTGCGTGGGAATCCGCCTCCCTCCAGTAAACTTTGATCTGCCTCTTTGATCCAACCAGAAAATGCTCTTTTAAAAAAAAAAAAAAATATATATATATATATATATATATATATATTTGCCACAGACCGCAAAAAAATGTTTAAAAAAAAAAAAAAAAAAAAAGCTGATGGGAAATCTTTTGTTATTTATCTCCACTAATTCCAATTCAAACAAACCCTGATGTCTGATGCAGCTCTGTGTTGTGCAATGTGTTTCCTGCTGCTGCTGCTGATGCTGCTGCACTCTCATCATCCTCCTCTTTTCTCTTTTTCCGCTGTTGCCTAACTGCAGAGCATCCTGACGAAAAAACAACAACAATAACAACAAATAACACTGGGCTGGCACACATATATATATATATATATATATATATATATATATATATATATATATATATATATATATATATATATATATATGTAATCTCAGCAATCAAAATCCAGCTCTGCAAACCTTGCAATATATATATATATATATATATATATTATTTATTTATTTATTTTAAATAGCGTGCGTTTATAGTCACAGACAGAAAACACACGCGAGATACAAACAGGCCACTGCGACACACGACAAACACACCGTTGCACGAGATGACGAAAATCAACACCGCGCGCTCACCTGCTGCAGAGAGACGAGGGAGGAGTCCTCCGGCCAGATGTTTACGAGATGAAGCTGCTCACTCGCATTCCTGCCGTGCCCTCCTTCCTTCCTTCCTTCCTTCCTTCCTCCTTCCTTCCTTCCTCCTCCACTGGATCTTCTCTCAACTGCAAGGCAAGGTGCAATTAGACGGAGTGAAGGCGCGTGGAAGAGAGAGGACGAAGCAGCAGCAGCAGCAGCAGCAGCAGCCCTCTCCGCTGCATGTCGGTGTGTGTGAGTATGTGAAGGGTTTCGTGTGTGTGTGTGTGTGTGTGTGTGTGTGTGTGTGTGTGTGTGTGTGTGTGTGTGTGTGTGTGTGTGTGTGTGTGTGGTCAGAGCAGCATCGGATGTGGAGCGCTGAGAGAGAGAGAGAGAGAGAGAGAGAGAGAGAGAGAGAGAGAGAGAGAACTGCTTTGCCTGCAATGATCAGTTTCCATACTCCCGCGCGCTCACGTCACGCCGCCTCCCTCCCTCCCTCCTCTCCCTCCCTCCCTCCCCGCCGATACACCACCCCTGAGGTCCTACGACTACAACCCTGCTTCCCTCTACAACTACTACTACTCACCGCCTCCCTCCTCGCCTTTTTATTTTTATTTTTATTTTTATTTTTATTTTTATTTTTATTTTTTTAAAGCCGTCTTCACTCCGGTCACCGCAAGAAAGCGTCATCGACCGGGCCACATTTTTTGCATTGGGCACGCGACAACCTGTGGTGGGGGGGGGGGGGGGGGGACATGATGAAGATGAAGACGGACGAGAAGGTTCAGCACGAGGACTGAACGCACGAGGAGGTGGAGGAGGATATAAACATATCCAATAATAGATTCATACTATGAAATACCTACGTTTGTATTTACAAAAAAAACTTAAACAACCCACCCAAATTACACCCGTTGAATAAATAGTAAATAAAAAAAGGATGGCTGTTTATTCCTCGGATGAATATTTAAAAAGAACAACTAAAATAAAAACTACGTAATTGATCACACCATCAGCATCTTCTCAGATGAAAGCAGCATCAGCATAAACAGTGAAGCTGCAACGTTTGGTTTTTTTTTTTCGTTTTTTTCCAACCATAAATGGTAAAAGTTCACCATACAGCCTGATAAATAAATAAACAAAACAACAAACACTGCCAGCTGACTCAGTGTCACCTGTACCTGCTTTTATTTTGATATATACGTCCCCTCCCAAAAGTGGGAGGAGTTTAAAGATGTAAAAGCTCGAAGTCAATTAAGGAAAAACAACAAAAAGAAAACAGAAGTTCAAGTTCGTGAGCGTCACGTGATTGATGTTAACTTCCCGGATGTTTTACAATGAGGTGAACACAGAGAAACAGAACTGCAATTTTGCGGTAATTAGTTGTCAATAAACGCATTAATTAAAAGATGTATGTAGCGCACAAACACGCGTGTGTATAGTTACGTTATTAAGCGTTCAACAAATGTCAAATTGTCTCCTATTTTAGGGTCAGCGCGAACGGGTCTAGTTTCAAGTTTATATTGCTGTTTGTTCATTGCTTTTAGATTTTTATTTTTTTTTCTGAATTGTTCTCATGACATCATCTCCGTCTGTACGGCTCAAAACAAAACAAAACTGCCGACAGCTAATTGTTCAGAAAATAAGGCTCTCTTGCATTAAAATCCCGTTGGAGTTAAAAAATCGCCTTTCCTTTCTGCCGTGATAATGCTCATGCATGAAGGTAAAAGCCGCGAGATCGTGTCCGGTCCATTAATTAATATTCCAAACGCTGTCATTGACATTTCGGTCGTTTACAGCGGACGCCCTCCTCCTCCGCAGAGACGCGTGACGACCCGCCTCGGCGTTGACAATCGATAGGGGAAGGAGTCGGGAGGTTAGAGACGTACGGCGTCGACGCGTGATCAAAGAGAGCCTGCAAAGAATTCAGGACAAAAGGAGAAACAATTAGACTGAAAATAGGACTAAATTGAGGGTTATTAAAATTTTAAAAAAAGTGCACAGTCAGCACGACTCACATTAACATAATATACATCAATGAAGCTGCACACAAATCAATAGAAAGAAGAAATGTGTACGGCAAAACACAAGCGTTTAACACCAGTGTGTGTGTGTGTGTGTACTCATTGACACGCACGCACGCACACACACACACACACACACACACACACACACACTTTGCTGACCGCTAATTCACATGCAGGAACCAAAAGCAACAGAATCAAATTCATTCTCATGGAAATGATGCTTTTTTTGTTATATAATTCATTCTCACCAGAAAATATATTATGAAAAGAAACATATTTACTTTACTTGGTAAGTGATCATTAAAAAAAGCTTTCTCCACCAAAATAACCTTAAATATCTTTCTGAATCTGCTGATGACGCCGACATATTTCACGTGTTACACTTAAAAGGCTCTCGATTGAGAAGAATTACAGGAAAAGTCTGCAAACCAACCAGACACGAAGTGATTATTTAACATTTTGTAAAAACCTCAACCGAAGCGCTTTTATTTTTATAAACCGAACCACGTGCGGGATGCAAAAGTCCCGCCTTTTTAAAAAAAAAAATCTAAAATCCTTTATATAGAAAAAAACAAAAAAAAACAAAAGGAAGAAGTCCCAAAACCGACTGATTTCGCAACACCTTTCCTGAGCCCGAACGTACGACAGAAAAGTCTCACTTCTACGTTCACAACGAAACCGTTCTTGTCGGAGACATAAAAAGGCGACTCGATAGCGGTTCAGCTTTTTCAGACGCAGAAGGAAAAAGACTTCTGGAAATAAAACATAAATATCTCCGACAGCCTCCTTTTACGTCACCTCCAACCTCCAACCTCCGCTGAAGCCTCGAACGCGCGTCAATGTTTTCACAGAAGTGTGTCCGGTGGAGGGGGGGGGGGGGGGGCTGATTCACCGATAACATTTGTGTTTTAATCCCCCCCCCCTCTACACACACCCCCACCCCCACCCCCACCGTGTCAGAGAGGCGGCCCAAGTATCGACAAGTCCTTCAAATGTGACGAGCAGGCGGGTAACTTCAGGGCATTTAGACTCCGGATTTGTTCCATACATTTTTTGTATTTTTTTTGTATCCGTTCTTGTTGTTATTATTGTTGTTGTTGTTGTTGTTTTGCGCAGAGCATACCGAGGTGCTTTTTTTTTTAAACACAGGACAACAAAAGACGGGACGTCAGATGAGCCCGCGTCATCGTGAAGTCATTATATATATATATATATCAGTGAAAGTTTATATCTGGTCCTTTTGTATTCATAAAGGGTGAAAAGAACAGTCAGCTGTCTGCTTGGTCCTGAATATCCGAAGAGGCACGAATAATCTGTCGGGGTCACGATAAACCAATTCAGCTACAGATTTGTCGTGTTTTGTTGTTGTTGTTGTTGTTTTGGTCGAAAGCAGCATTCAGCCCGATTGGGAAAAAAAATAAAAAATAGAAAGTGGTAAATGTTAATGAGACTTCATGTTCTGAGCCACAACAGTAAATTACATTTTCTATGTACCGCACAGAATGACATACAAACGTTTTTTTTGTAACATGAGTGTAATTAACGGTCGCCTAGACGACCTTAAAATTCAAACGCGTGATACATTTCTTTTACATTTTGGGTGGAAAGAAAAAGAGCAATCCCACACGTCACAGGCTGTTTTCTTACAATCGATTATATGCTGAATCAATGGTGGTGAACTGTCTTCAGCTGCTCGGCCGCGGCGGTTAAATGCTGCTCACGCACACGGAAAGAAAAAAAAAAAAAAGACAAATACCTGGAAATATAAAACTAAACAAAACAACAACAACAACAACAAAAAAAACGTTTAAAGTGCCAGAGAGGGCGTGAATTCCTCTTGTAGTTGTACTTCACTGGGAGGGGAGGTGATGGTGGTGGTGGTGGTGGTGGTGGTGTGGGGGGGGGGGGTGTAATTACACCGGCGGGCTGAACTCTCCCTGCGCGTCATCCGGTCGATACGCAGCGCTGATTCTGACGCGACGCTGATTTACAGCACGTTGAGGGGAAGAAATACGGCGGCGCGCAAATGAACTTCACGAGCCGATCGAATGCCCCACCCGCCACCATGTTCACACTGGAGCCAACAACTCTGCCACCGACACCCGACTGGAGCTGCAGTC
This sequence comes from Brachyistius frenatus, assembly GCF_029030835.1. Taxonomy (NCBI): domain Eukaryota; kingdom Metazoa; phylum Chordata; class Actinopteri; family Embiotocidae; genus Brachyistius; species Brachyistius frenatus. Next base: position 141,605 of record NW_027210846.1, on the reverse strand, counting down.
TGACGCGCACACATATCAATTAACCCCCCCCCCCCCCCACCCCCCTCCCTTCTAACCCTCAGCGCTATAAATAGCGGAGAGTCTGGTGCAGGACTCTATGTATCATAACGGGTCCCGTCCCGAGCATCCGCAGAGGCTTTGACTCACCGGGGGTCCTCCTTCTCGGGTGAAAGGGGGGAGCGGGGAGGGGGGGGGGGGTTATGTTTTAGTTATTACACGGGTCGCCAGAGTGTCAATATTATCGATACACATGAAGCGGCCTCCAACGACAGTTCAGACTACCGTGTGCACACGTGACCTCTTCAGCTCAGCACTGTTTATCAATAATTAAAGCATGCACATGATTTTACATAATAATACAAGTGATGCCTCGTCTTCGGTGAATTCTCCTGGTGGTAGTTCAAACACCGTTCGACGTCGAAGTCCAACGCGGCGAAGAAATTAGATCGTAACTACGTAACACGCAGCGACATTTCTTTTCCTGCAAACACACTAGCCGACATACACGGTGCCGTTCACTCCGACACGCGCTGCGTGTGAATATCGAGTTCTACGGCTCCGTCGCTATAGCAACCTCCGGCGGCGGCGGCGGCGCAGTTATAAAAGCAACGATACGCGACGTTGGCCGAGCCGAGCAGCGCGGCAACAGCGGCCCCTGTGGTCACGAGCGGTAATTACAATATTCTGGTGCATTCACTTTTTGCACACAGGCGTGTGCATTGTGTGAGGGAGGAGGAGGAGGGGCTTATAAAACACAAAAAAAAAAACAACCAAAAAACCTACAAAGCACGAATAGACCGACGACAGAGAGCTCATCGAACGGACGTCCAACCGGGTGTGTTTTCGAGCGCGCACGCTTGTGATTGTAAGCGCGCGTGTCGTGGGACTTCTTCCGTGTCGCCACGCGGCGCTCTGAATTATACAGCGTTGTCACAGGATGAGTCACTGGAACATTTCTGTGTTCTCGCTGCCCATCTGCCAGGAAACAGAACGACACGGACCAAATCTGTTCTACCTGATGCGTTTGTACGAAGAAAACAACACAACTGTAAAAAAAAAACAACAACAACACACGAGTGAAGATTAAATGTACAAAGTAAGTTTAACATGTAATCTCCACAAAGTCTTGTTTTTTTTTAAATTTTATTGTAATAAATCTGAAGCGCTTTTGTACTGTACTTCACTTCCTACAGATCACCTGTCAATCAAACAGTGTGGGCGGCACCGACATGATATTCTTTGAGAGTTGTGTTTATGCAGTTTCAGTTCTCTGATTTTTAATTGCATAAACATGCATTTTCTGATATTTAACATCAGCATGTGTAATCATACCTTGACCGATTTCCGTAAAACGTTTTTTTTCTTCTCCAAATTTCTTTCACTGCTCATCTTGAGCTACAAGAATTGGTGAACTACTTTTTAATGACATTTTTGCCAACATGTGAATCACCTCTCCGTGCGGTTCAGATGAGTTTTTTTTTTACTGTCCTCAAACTGATGCGAGTAGCACTCCTCCCTCTACATGCTCCATAAACTGCCTTTAAAAGGTGGACAACAAGACTTCTCAGAAGTGAAGCCAAAATATCTGGAGCACCCCCTGGTGGCCGGTTGCAGCATAGGTCATAAACCCCTTTATCGCCAATTTAGCAGATGGGACCAAGGCCGAAATAAAATAATAATAAAAGTATGTTTTTTTCTAAATATGTTTTTGACATTAAGTACTTTTCTCTGAAAAGTGTTTCTTTTTTTTTTATGCTGTAAGTAGCGCGTGTGCCGTCATGATTGACAGCAGCTCTGGAGAAAGTTGTTCCAGAGGTACCTGGTCGGTTTTAGGTTTTGTAGGCTGACTTAATTATTAAATTGGTGCAAATGTTATATCAAACAAGCTCAGAGCGCAACTAATCTATGGAGGACAGCTTTTATTATGAAGCTAGAAAACGAGCCGTTACTGAGGATTTGTTTGCAGCTACTCGCGTTTGTCCCTGAAGCGTCAAAAGATGCAACAGCCCTGATCTAACTGTAGTTTATCTATTTACAGGAGCTCAGACATGAAATCCCCGTATAGCTCGGATAATTTGTCTGCCAGACAACGACAATAAAAAAAAAGAAAAGATAATGAGAATAAAAACTCACCAGATGTTAGGCAATCCTCCGGGTGACCTACATGGTGGGATGGAGGGTGTGTGTGTGTGTGGGGGGGGGGGTGGTGGTTGGGGGGCGGGCGGGGGGGGGGGGGGTCAAGGCTGAAAAAAACCTGGTTAAGCGCATTTCATCTTAGCTGATGAATATAAACAGACAAAACATATAAATTACTGCTGCTGCGTCGTACTTACCGTCTACACGAGAAGAGTCCGTATGAACGGCGCCCTCTTGTGGTATTCACGACGTCGGAGCTTGACATTTTCTAAAAGCCTCGAGGTCACGAGGTGTGACGTGTTGGCTGACGTTTACGGAAGTTGATTTTTTTCGTCGGATGTTGAGCTCTTATATTGAAATTTTAGTCACGGAGAATTTGTCTTCGTAAACTTAGACAACAGCCGACGTCCGAGGAAAATGCTGCTCTTCCCGATGGCTCGCTAAATTGTTAACCTCGGTGGTTAGTTTTCCGTTCCCTAGCAACGGTGTTTTTTTTTTTTTTTACCCGTTAACCTCTGTTGAAATCAATTGTCGCCTCACAGAGCATTGATTTGATAAATCAATAGCAGGAGGGACGGCTTCAAATTCAAATCTTAACATCACATTCCCGTTTATCCAAACACAAATATTGTAATAGGTATGTAATGTAAAAAAAAGATGTCATACAACACCTGTGACCCTCTATACATTTTCATATTTATTATTAACCTGATTATTCTTATTAATACTATTTGTTGGAGTACCAGTTCTTTTGATTGAGAAACAGGAAGACCATTATGTCTTTTGAGAAAGCTGCGATTTTAAATTAATCATTTGCTATTAAAATGAATGATGTGAACAGGGAGGGACGCTGGAGGCAGCAGATCATGACAGATTGTTCATGACCTTTCACCGAAACACCTGAGCTGTGATACAGAGTCAGAAAGTGTGCAGGATGTGATCAGCTGAATGTGGACGGTGACGACAAGGACTGTTATTTGTGAAGCCCCGGCGGTTTTTGATATATGGGATGTGACACGAGCTTTACGGATCGCAATACCGCCGAGGGCCACCAGGGGCTGGCTCCAAAAAGACTCTGGCCCCAAAGACTGAGTATACTCAGATTGGTTTCCAATCAGATTAAGTCATATTTCCCCCGTTGGCTCCTCCCCCAGCCTGTTCAAATATGGTCACTCCTGGTTCCACAAAAGCAGCATAAAAAAAACAACAACAATTAGATCCACGTCAACAAACAACATCAGTGAAATCCTGCATTTCAGGAATTGTATTATATTATAAGCAAACTGAATAAATTATAAAACATAACTTCACTAAAATGAGTTTGTGTATATGTTGCTGTAGGCAACGGCAATGTGGACGGCGTCTAGAACCCCCCCGCCCCACCCCGAGATCTGATTCCCATCGACTCGTTACTGAACCGTCTATCCTGTCTATTTCCTCGTTCCATTAAGAGGCGCCGTGGACAGGATTCCCTCGCTGCCTATTAGCGGGATTTCATGTAAGGTGAAGGCCACATCCTTCTGCTCTGGGATCAATAAGTCAGCTCCTCGTCCCGCTGCTCGATCGCTTTAATTACCCTCGCAAGATCATTAAAGAGCCGAGAATACGAGAGCAGCTGCACTGCGAAGGCCTCTTAATCTATGCTGGGTAATATACAGTTACAGTAACAGGTTCATATTATTATAATAAAAAATACTTCTTTTTTTTTTAATGATTTCTTTGCCTCTTTGCTGCTTGACTTTGATATAAAAGATAGAAATAAGGATCAAATGTGTGAAACATCCCCGCAGGGCCTTTAAAAAAAAAAAAAAAAACAGCTCCAAGAGCTCTCTTTATTTTCCACATTATTTCCAGTAATCATTTATAGAAATAGACTGAATATAAAGTCAACGGGCCTGAAACAGAGTGGTAGGGATTAGAAACAAATTATATCTTTTGTAAGGTGTCTATAAGAGATTTGCGTTGAAGAGTAACTTATATTTACGTTATGCGAGTAAGTTATTTCCGTTAAAAGTACACGCTGATTGCTTGTAACCTTTCGGTTACAAGCAATTATCGTTCCGTAGGTTTTGGTAAAGGTTTTATTTTTGTCTCAATCTAAAAAAAACAATTTGTAGGAATAAAAGGCAAATCAATTAAAACATGTTTTTTTTAAATATATATATATACAAACAATACTATATATTCAATTATTTTAGGTTTTTCCTTAAAAAACAAAACAAAAAAAAAACATCAGTTATCTCATTAATGAGTTTTTTTTCTCATTGAAAAGTAATAAGCACTTCACTGATCAACTACATTTTTCATTGTGTGAGTGCTGGAAGCTTCAAGTTTTTAAATGGACCACTTGTCAAAATCGCATATTAGTTAGTAAATCATGAAATATCTGATATATAAGGTAAACACAGAGAAATGTTAATCCGCACAGAAGCACGCTGAGAAAAACAAAACAAAAACGTAGGATCCTGAAACTGAAGAGCATCAGACAAACAACTGTCACCTGGCAACTACGATGCTACCATCCCCGTGAACACCGTAGATGTTTGTAAGTGACAGTAACTTAATGAAAGAAAAAAAGAAAAGAAAAAATTTACCATTCGTTCTTCTCCATAAATCTTCTTTCAATTGATGTTGTGCCGGGAGATGAAAACAGTTTAAAGGACAGAAGTGACCAGAAAAAAAAATACAAATAAAATGGACTGCACATAAAAATAAAAATAAAAATAAAAAAGCTTGAATACTGAATGTGATCCTCAGAAAGTTCCCAACCTGTGAGCAGGTTTGAACCTCTGGCCGCGTCCCAATCAGCGATGCCACAAGCAGCTGTTACGACTCCACCAGCTGCTGGAAATCACTGACAGGGACATCTCTGATTAAGATATCTGAAGCCACAGAGACGAGCAGCAGCAGCTGCAGTTTCCTGTGTCCAAACAAAAAAAAAAAAAAAAAAAAAAAGGGACTCACGTGCAGGTTTTTCTTTTTTTTTAATGGACATTTTTAGTTCCCTGATAATACGATCGTAACCATATAAACCGCACGCTAAAAAAACACGTGTCTTCGTCTGCGGGCCCGTCTTGTGTTTTTTTTCCTCACTTTGGAGTGTTTTAATGGTTCACATCAAGCTCCTTTCTGCACGCTGTTCCTCGCAGATGTTTTCTGCATCTGTTCAGTGAACGCACCGGATGACATGTCTGGTATTTTAGTGAACACAACCCGCGAGTGTTTTAATGCACATATGCAGAGCAGCGTAATACCATCTGCAGACCCGTTAATATGACCCATCATGAATATTCACACATGGCCACCTCTGATCCTTCTGCCTCCGCAACATGCACTCGTTTACATCATCCGCAACAGTTTTTTTTTTTTTTTACAATGAACGTGACAAAATTTTACACTGACGTTCAGATTATTTACATTTTTTATGTCATCAACATATTGTACATATTCTGCTTTAGAGTGAATAATTCATAATTTAGCAGCAACCCAGTCAACAACGTGTAAATTATTGATTGTTTTTACATATTTTCATAAACTCATATTTTGACTGCATATAGCCAAAGAATTATTCACAATTTGCTTCAGGGTCGCTTTGCGAGGCCGACGGTGTTTTTCAATTGTGTATATAAAACCACGGAGCCCGGTATCAAACCGAAACGTGTAACGCACCCGTCGGTCCACTAGGGGACGCCGTGTCAGCGTTATGTTTTGTACCGCCGAGGCATGAAAAGTACACGTCGAAGGAGGTCACGTGATGAAGTACAGAGAGTGATGAACTGATGAACGCGGCCTTGTAAGAAACCTGTTGCTAGGCAACGGCAACGTGGCTGGTGTCTAGAGGCCACAGAGGCGACGGATTTAGCAAGCTGACAGGGAGGGTAATGTAATGCAGGAAATGCAAAGTCACAGAGGGAAAAGATGAGGCCGTTGGGAAGATGAACATTTTTCTAGAAGTTTATGGAACATTTTTAGTTCCGCCGTGGTGGATACCACAAGAGGGCGCCGTTCACGTGAACTCTTCCCACGTACACGGTAAACACGACCCACGTTTGAACGCAGCAAAAGTCCAAGTAGGAAGGAAGTTGGGGTTATTGGATGGAGCAAACAAAACCTTTCACCCGGACGAATGCTGTTGAAGAAAGCAAAAGTCAAAGTGCAATTTTTCCTAAAGTAATGCAAGTTTCGTACATCACATATTCAACTCGTGTAACGCACGATAAGTAATTTATGGGACGTACACAGCGTTACTTACATTAAATTATTGATTTCAACCCAAACCACGACGCGTCCAAACCGAAGGCGTCTTTACCTTTCACGTCCAAGCGACGCTAAATGTGACACTGACACGTCATCGCCATCTGGTGGAGAAGCAGGCGTATTACACACGTTGGCATGATGTCGGGTTGAGCTACCATCTGTTAGGCTCAATAAAAGCGTGCTTATAATGGTATTTCATATAAAATGTCAAATTTGACTGAAGTTAAACCACCTTTTTACCTCATTGTGTCTTTGGGAGATTTGATGCTTTATGAGGCTCCAAAATATTTTAGCTTTAAACCACTTCAAGCTGTCATTGAATATTTAGCCACCAAAGTCGTGGTCTTGATGCCAACAAGGTTTTTTTTTCCCTCTTTGATGTGATATTTCTTTTACCCCTCTGAGTATTTTAATGAATGTCTTAATTTCAAATATTTGAGCACAGGTGCCTTTTTAAAAGAAGACGTTGTTTTAAAAGGAGAGTAATGACGGGTGATAACAGCCCCATCTGCTGTGGGCCGTTTGTCACTCCCACACAAGATCCGGAGGAATTCAAATGACAAATCTGCCGCTTCAAAAAACCCAATTAAAGCCGACAAGCAGCAGAAACCTCCCGGGATTTTATTTTGCATTTCTATTTTGACAGTCCAATGTGCGTTAGTTAGGGGATCACAAAACAGGTAAAGTCAAATTACAGCATTTTATTGGAATGATACATAGAAAACAAGAGAGTACAGTGTTGTGCAATATTGCAAAGTGGAATTAACAGGCATCGGTATGAACTCGCTTTATTAGAGGTATGTCGTTGCATTGTGGTTCATGAGGAACAATAAACATTTTTGAATGATTAGTACAGCAGCAAAGAGAAAAATCAACCACAATAAATTCATCATTGTTTTTGATAAAAAGAGCACCTTTCCTCGGCTAATTGCTGATCTACACAAAACATGTATTTTAGAAATAAACAGGCTTCAAGCAGTTACAGATAACTTATTTCAACAACGATGACTCCAAATTTTTCACAGCCGCCATCGCTCTGCGTCGCCTTCGAGTCGTCTCAGTCGGCCTTCTTCCTGATGCTGAACAGCTGAGAGCAGCTCTGCAGAGCCCAGTACAGCAGAGAGAGGGAGACAAAGGCCTGGACAAGATGGAGACACAGGGAGAGGATTCAAAAACATTCAACTCGGCTTAAAAAAAAGACTCATTAGCGACCTGGGAGAAGGAGACGAGTTACACTGTTCATTGAGAAGTGAAAGCAACAGATGCTGAAAATCTGCTCAAACTTCCAGAAGTCCCAGAAAGATTTTGATCTGTAAAAGTCTTAATAACTTTAAACTTGACTACGTGTTGATTTATTGGATTACCAGTGTTTTGTAAAGATGTTTTTCTTAAATATCATATTTATATATATATATATATATAAATTACATGCTGATCTGCCAGTTGCTTTCTAAATAAATCTCTTAATATCAGAACAAACCAAAAACTTCATAAAAATGTCAGAGTCCAAGAGGACATATGTTTATTTATTATCTAAGGATTTCATTTCACATTTAACTAAAATATAAGAATAAGAAAACCTATACATATAAACATTTGAGAAGTTTGAATCGTTCAAATTTTGGCATTTATTTCTTTGAAAATGACCATGAATGAATTTTCGGTGTAGAAAACTGTCCGCGTGACAGATGTTTGTATCTTAATCCAGCCACTTCTGGATTTTATTTTCTGTCCACACTTCATTTATGCAATAAATCATAGATTCGTTTTCTTAATCAATTAAAGAGCCAACATTAAAAACTCCTACAAAGACAGTATGGGCATTTCCTCATTATTATCTGTCTCTACAGATGTTAATGGACACTTGAAATTAATGAACTGTTTTCTCCACTTTTTTTTTTGGTATAAAGATGTGTTCACTTTAACATTATTTTGTCGATCAGATGTTAACGTTTCTATTAAACTGTACAAACACTGAGAGCCGCATCGGTTGGATATTTGCTCCGTGTTGTTGTTTTTTTAATGTTGAGCACAGCAGAGATTAACGCACCTCTTCAGATTTACGATAATGAAATTAGCCGGACTGTAAAACTGCTGAATAAAAGCAGGTTGGTTTGTCACATTTAAAAAAAAAAAAAAAAAAGGACATGAAAATAAACAGTGACACTTTCGGAAAGTGGATCTGTTAAATTGAAAGAAAACAGTGAGACTCCCTCAGATGCTCGAAATGATGTTAAGAAGTGGGCTCAGAGGTTAAGGAGCGGGTCGTCTCCCTCGACGCTCTCGCGACGGGGTCAAAAGGGTCACAACCGTGGGGGGACCCCGCTATTCGGAGAAATTGAGGGTGGGTGGTGGTGGTGCGGGGGGACGGGGCGGGGGGGCTCTCTGCCAGAAACAGCCTCCACCTCTCTCTGAGTTCTGGCCCATAAACTGCATCCTACATCGCAACTAGAGCCAAAAACCAGACCGTTGTCCATCACATGGAAAAAAAAAAAAAAAACCAGCTAAATTTCCTGCTGGATGCGGCAGCTGTTTTCCTCTGAGAGAACGTTTTTCTGCCTCTCACTACCTGCTCTGAGAAACAGACTCCCTGCTGAGACAGAACAGCAGGGAAACAAAAGATGAAACAAAGGAGGAAAAAAAAATAAAAAATAAAAACGTACGGAGAGCGTTAACAGATCCAAAACATGTCAGCGATCCGGTCGGTTCAACTTCCGCCGTTTCCAGTCGTCCAAGAACGACAACTCGGCAGTTTTACACCGAAAATCCACCAGATTTTAAAACCGTATTCGGATCAGTTGCAGAACAAACTTGAAGATGGAAATCAGCGTACTTTACACTTCATATCGGAGGAACGTAATGCGCTTTTTCTTCTCCTTCACCTTCTCAGATGAAGATTTGCACATATAAATGATGCAAATATATAAAATACGACCCATTTGACGGATTAAAACTCCCGACAGCAAACAGAGACGTTAAAACCAGCTCTGGTTTCAACGTCTACAACATTCAAATGCTCCTCATGCATTGAAATATCAATAATAATAATAATAATAATAATAATAATAACGATGAAACATTATAATATAAAAGTAAATTTTATGAAGACTACTTTTAATTTGAATTCCTTAATGGCACCTTAATTATAATAGCGGCATGAAATTTGAAATAATTCCTTTTAACTTGAGGATGTTTCCTGTATTAATGATTATATCAGAGAGAATGAGAAGATGAAACGATGAATTTGTGTGCATATGTGACTTATTTAAATGAAATCTAAAGCCAAGCGGGAAGAAAAATTGACATTTAACATTTTTAATGACGGGAAATGAAATGATTTGTAGAGAGAAGCATCAGATCTTTTTTTTGTTGTTTTTTTTTGTCAAGATTAAATCAGGACTAAAATATTGTCTATTTTTTTTAATTTTTTTTAATTTATTTTTATTTTATACACTTTATTAATCCCCGAGGGAAAATTTCTTCATTTAATTTGTGTGTTGGGAATTGAAACATAGAAATTAATTTCATCTCATTCAAAATGTGTTTTTTTCTGTCATTAATGTCAACATCCAACAGTCTCGTTCCTTTAGATGAGTCAATGTCAAATAACTGAAAAAAAAAAATATATAAACATGAGCAAAATGAAAAAAACAAAAACAACAGACAGGTCGGCCCTTCCTGTTCCACTTCCTGTCTGCTCGGTGACGTTATCCAATCAGAGGGCCACAAAAGCTGCTTGAACACTTTATGAGATGACAGGAATTCAAGGTGAAGGAAATACATCTACTTCTACCAAAACCAACGCCATAAAAGATAAGACGGAAACGAAAGGTAAGACGGTTTTACCGAGGAAAACGTTAAATTAATGAACCGGAGGTTTGTTGGGGAGTTTTTCACGTATCCAACAGGTTTCTCCGGAGCTCGTGGTTCACGTAGCAGCTCAGGAATCGCTTTTAAAAATCACGTCGGATAAAGTCATTTCACAACCTGCTCTTCTTAATGCAGCTTAAACATGACGGCGAAAAGTCTAAAACTCCCAAGAAGGAAAACCAGATGGAGGATTTGAAATATTCGCGTCTATCTCTTGAGACGGATTGGGATCGAGAGCGCAGCGCCCGACCCGGCAGAACCTCGCAAATCACATTTCACTCAAACTCAAGACCGAAACATGACAAGAGGTTTTTTTTTTTTTTTTTTTTCTATTAAAGCCGCATGTTGAGGGCACCTAGTGTTTTTTCCTCCGCTCCCATCTCCACTCGTCCCACCCACCCACCCGCCCCCTCCACCCACCCCCACCCGCTCTGCTACATTTTAATGGACTCGGAGGGAAATCCATGTGGGACGGATTACATCGTTGGAAGGAAGCAGGTTTGATCGTCTACAAATAAGCACTACGGCCGGACGGCACCGCCGCCCAAAGTAGAGATCTCAGCAGATCCTCTCGCACTCGCTCTGTTTTGGGCAGAGGGGCACTTTGTTAAGGGAAGTAATACAAAAACCCACCGACATGTGGTTTCTGTAGGTTATTATGATTATTTTTTTTTCTCCCCTGCTTCTTTGTTGACCTTTATTTATTCAGTGAGGACCAGCCTGCTGTGGCTAAAAAGAAGTCTGAACTTCACGGTCTAAAACAGCATCCGGCGATGAATTCCACTTTCGTGAAGGTTTCAAAGTTCAGCTGTTGTTTGAGAAAGCTGTTGATCCTCCCGAGGCTCGATAGTTTGTGCTGCTGCTAATGTGTATTGTGTTAAACTGACGTCTTCCTGTATCTTTGTTTACCTCATTTATATAAATGACAGCAGGCTGAATAACTGAATCGCTTTCTCTTCATACGGGAGAAACTCTGCTGTCCAACGGCGCCACTTTTCGGCAAAAAACAGATGAATTTTGGCCCCGTTAGTAAAAACATACTGTGAAGTCACAGTAAGATAAATTATATTTATGAATCGTGTTAAGTTGTGTAAATCCAATCAACAAATGGCATTTTTTTTCGTGTACTGAGCACTGAAAGTTGTTATGTTGTCGCTCTCACCACAGGTGGCGATAATGCACGTAAAAGATGTCTACCAGCAGCCATTAAACAGAACGGAGAGGTTTGCAAGGGAAGCGTGGATAATAGTTGCAGTCGAATAGTTCAAAGCAAATAGTGTTTCTGCTAGTAATGCCCATTATACATTTTATTAAGTAAAACAAAAAAAAACTGTCCCGAATCCCCCAGTTTTACAGCCACTAAAAACACCAGTTCAGTTTGAGAAACAGCAGCTCATTTTTTTTTTTTTTGTTTTGTTTTGTTTTAAAAGAGACTTTTGTGAGCAGTCGGTAAACAACGTCCAACATCTTTTGTTTTGCCGTTCCCACGTAAACTCATCAGAGTAAATTGAAAACAACCCATTGTACGGAGCCATTTTCTGTTCTGTTGATACCCCCCCCCCCGGGGAGATGCGTTCAAAGACCCCCCTGGAGGAGGGGGAGGGGAGAGGGGTGGAGGGCGGGTGGGGGGGGGGTTGCACCGCACCGCACCGCGGTGGCAGCGATCCCCCGGCCCTCAGCGGGTTAACGTGGCAGAGCCTCGCTGTTCTCCAGCTGCAGCTCCAGATTGAAATGAAAACAAGGCAGAATGGCTGCTGTCAGACGTGTGATATACGACCTGTAATGGGATGTTTCCAGAGCTGCCTCTCTCCATATGGCTGCCTACAGTCCACCAGACCTGGCCTGAACTGTATCGGAAAATCACTCCAAGCTTTTAAGTTTTTTTTTGTGTAAAACTGGCTGAGTGGGCGGAGTCTGCTGCTGCTGCTGCTGCAAAAAATATTTTGTTTATAGTCCATGATTCTAGTATTACGGGTCCTGACACACAAACACAACAGTGAAGTATACGATAATTCAAACTGAAGCTTCACTGTTTGTATTTTCTTTTTCTTCATGTGACAATTCGGCTGATTTTGCGGTTTACAAAATAATTCTGCTCCGCTCGTTTTGTGCCAATAATCTACCGTGAGGACAAAAGGAAACGAGCAACTCCGGCCGAGCGATGCACGCACGAGTGTTTCCAACTCGCGTCTCTTCCTCTTATGTTTCAGAGGGAAACATTGTGATCTTTTACTTATTTTGAAGGGTTTTCAATTGCAGTTACTTTGCAGACTGAAGGCTTCGAACACAAAAGGTCTATAAGATGAAAGATGAAACCTCCGCTCGGGTCGGCGTCGACGCGCTGTTCGGACGATTTTATTTCGTTTGGTAACGTTCCTCTTCCCGGGCGAGAGCGTTCACGAAAGAGAAAAGTGACAAACAATCTCGTCGGCGACCACGTGAACCGACCCGGGGATGAACTGGAGCTCACCGGAGGGCGACGTCATTTCTACGTTTTGATGTCCTGCCGTTTTTTTTTTTTTTTTTTTTTTTTTAACATTTGACACCGGCTGGCAAAGCCTAGCTACTTGCCCTCATTTGTTTAGGGAGGGTACATTTCTTCCCTTAAACACAGACGCTACCGTGTCCACCGGAGGTTTACCGCAGCGTCGGCACTCCTACCGCGTCTCATCTCTCGAAATGAGTTCAGAAATCTCCGTCTGTTCGTCCTCGGCGACCGTTCGTCCCGCCCGCTTCGACGTCGGCGGGTGCGTCGCCGAGGACCACGAGGTCGTGCCTCGCGAAGCCGAAGTCTGGAATTGAGTCCGTTTTAATTCAACTGTTCCACATAAAACTGCGAAAAACAAAGAGCTGAGGCCTAACAGGAATACGTCAAAACAAATTAGAAGGAATGTTCGCCCACACAGTGAGAATAAATCCTCCCGCTGATACACATGTGCGCGCACACACACACACACACACACACACACACACACACACACACACACACACACACACACACACACACACACACACACACACACACACACACACAGCAGAGGGGCTTCCTGTCCGTTTTCATTACGAGCAGATCTACAGTCTCTCTCGCTCGGCTTGTTCGAGCAGACTCAGGAAGGACACGCCGGGCAGGTTAACGTCCCACCAGAGAGTCGGCGCGGTCGTCAATCCGCAGCGCTGCCGTGAGAAACACGGCCGCTGCGCTCCCACGCACGTCCAGACAAAACACACGTGGAAAAACGCGCGACGTCACGTCCCCGCGCGGCGGGACGAGGAGCAAGAAACACGGGGACGATACGGCGTCCCGGGACGATACGACCCGGGACGATACGGCTCGTTTTGGACGCGTTCCTTTTTCCACATCTGGTGTTCGCCGTCCGTCGGGGACGTCGCAACTCGAGGCCGGCGACGACTCGCCCCGACCGCCGCGCCTCATTTGAAAGGGCGCGATTAAAACTCATATCTTCGTATCTCTTCCATTAACTTCACGCCCCCCCCCCCCCGCCCCCCTCACCCCACTCGCCCCCCACCGGCAAGCTCGGCCACACTTCAGCTCCATTCAAGAGAAGTCGTCACCTCATCATCGAACCGCAGCTTCCTGGGCGGACGAGTCGGCGAAAAAAAACGCGCCAGCCGGGCGGAAATGTGGGACGGCAAACGTCCAGCGAAGGAGACGGGAGCAAAAAGACGAAGTGTGCGCAGCGGAAATGAAGCCCCTGTTTGTATTTCAAGGAGCAAAGAGAAGACGTCTGGATCCACTGTGATTTAGTTCAGTGGATTCCTCTGAAAAAGCGGCGCAGATAAATGGGTCTCCGAGGGCCCGCGAGAGGTGTATCTTTACCTCGACTGCTTCAGTCCACCCACTGATATTTACAAAAATCACAACCGTCTCTTTTGTACATTCCTGCCGTGGAGTTTGGAGCCAGCTCTTCTCGAAGCTGTTTTCCTGCCACATGTGTGTGGATCTCTGGGTAGTTAGTAATTAACAACAATCAGGAAAAAAAAAAAAAAAAAAAAATGTCCATCTCCGCCGGCCTGAGCCGAGACGCTGGCACAAAAACTGGTAAACAAAGATGTGCTGCCCGGTTTGGGTTTATTTGACTAAGACAATGAGGAGAAAATCAGAAATCAGATCTTCTCTTTAAAAAGATAAAATAATTGGACATTCAGGAATCGGGCAGGAAAATGAGATAAACAGCTCAACTCGGCGTTTTTTTTAAAAAAAAAGAAGAAAACAATGTCTGTTCAGAGAGGAAGAAATCTGTCACCGCGGGAGAGCGTGAAGTGTTCGGGTGCCTTTCGCAAGTGAAGAAACAGCCTTCGGGAGGGAGAATGAGGTTTTGTGAGGATGATAACTCAGGAGCCATATTTTTTTTTTTTTTTTTTTAACCTCCTCAAATAAAACAACTTCTGCACCGAGGAGCAGCTGAAGGCCAGAAAACGAGACGACGGATCACTGAGTGTTCAGAGGCCGTCACCAACCCGACGCGAAGGCTTCGAGAGTCCGAACGAGATCTCGAACGTGCACGCTCGGGTTTGCACGAGTTCAGCACGAGAAACGTGGATTTGGACCTTAAAATGCAGTTTGAGGATTTGGGCTCAAACGGTTTAGAAAAAGGCTCGAAATAAACATCCAACTCCACGGATGGAAGTCGACAGCTGCCGGTCTCTGACCGATGCGCTGGACAGGAGGTGGACATTCACGGGCGTCTAATCAACCCTGAGGTCAGGCATCGCATTACAGTCTTTCCCCCAAGAAACCGGCGACCTCGCGACCTTCTCGTCGCACCTCATCGACCGATCCTTCGTCCGTGCGGAAGATATTGATCGGTGGAGCTTTTGATGAACCGGGACGGCTCATTGTGGCTTCAGTCTTTGCGTGACGTTGGCTCCTCAAAGCCTTTTACAACCTTAGATCTGAAGCTTTTTCTAACTTGAACCCCCCCCTCCCCCCGCCACCACCACCACCACCACCCCACCAAATGCTCACGACTCCTGGCAGCAGGAGACATTTTCCAGCTCACTTCAGACAAACTACTGCAGCTATTGTGTAAAAAAAAAAAAAGAAAAGAAAAGAAAAGGGCCGTGAAGAATTTAATTTTACTACAATATCAGATGTGTAACTGTTAGCCAGAGAGTTAATGAGCGTGGCGGAGAGAGAGAGAGATTAACAAGCTGAACGTGGAGTGATGAAAGCTCAAACTGCAATAAAGATAGCTAAATTAAACGTGCTGAGCCTTCATTCAGGAATATTTTGCGTCAAAACCTTGACGTTTTGAACCTCGTGACTTTCCATCGTTTCGTAATGTTTCCACGTCTTCGGGAGTTGGCGGTTTAATTTCGGTGAAATCAGCCCGGCGGCAGAAATTAAGACCCTCGGAGTAAACCGGCGACCGTCGGGTTCAATCGGGTCCGACGGCTGGAACGCAAAAAAACAACAAAAAACAACCCGAAAAAACAACGACTGGCGTGTTTTTCACCCGGGAATTAAAGCACAAATAGGAAGACAAATCGAAGAGAAAGTCGGTGTTGGCTTGCGCATCCGAACAAAAAACAAAAAACAACCGACGAGAGCCAAACTAAATACTGCAAGAAAAAACTCCCCGAGGGCCACTTGCTGTTAGATTTCCATCGCTTTACCTGGCAAGTGGTCTGACAACATAAACCGAGCGGTTAAGTCTTTGACGGGCACGATCCCCTGCACATTGAGTGATAATATTTCACACTGTGTATGCTCGACCACCCCGCTGTTTACTCCGATGGTCCTACCCAAGCCTTTTTTCTTTTTCTTTTTTTTTCTCTCTCTTTCAAATCCCTCCATTTTCCCTCCCTGGGAGGAGATTTCCTTTCCTTTCCATTCCTGCGAGCTCTCAGATGATGTCATGCTCGCCGAGTTTCCACAGCTCACCCAAACAAGCCCGTTAACCTCAGCGCTGCCTCTCGCCACCACACATTCCTGCTTCGGGGGAGGAAAAAAAAAAAAAAAAAAATGGTGGCGGGGGGGAGGGAGGAGGAGGAAGGGGGGGGGGGGGGTTGCTAACCTCTCGCACCTGAGCTGTGGCGAGAGGAAACGGCGACCTCTCGCCGTTAGTCGTCTTATCTGCCGGGATTGGTTGGGGAAAGACGGGGCGGGGGTTTGTGATTTTTTTTTTTTTTTTGGTATTATTTTAAAGACAGGTCAGGTGACGTGTCGGAGATGAAGCCGGTTTTGTGCTTTTTGTGTTTGACATGAACTTAATAATATTGTTCTTCCCTCTTCTTTGGGCCATTTATCTTTCCAGTTAAAGTCTGACAGAAAAAGAGGCTCTTGTACGGCTGGAAAACAGTTATCAACACCGAGAGGAAAAAGATGGAAAATCTAACAGGGTTTCAAAACAATTTAGATGGATTTTTTTTATATATTTTTTTTTTATATATATTTTGGAATCAAAGGGATTACACAGATTCAGATTCGCTTCTCGAGTGTCAAACTTGCATGAGCTAATACACCACTTAAGTCTTTTATTACAAGGGAACATTTCAGTCATATTGTAAAAGAAAAGCAAAGTAAAAAAAAAAAAAAAAAACCTCGGAGGCTTTTTATTATTCTATTTGGGGGACTTTTTTTTGTTGTTTTTGCTTTATTTTATGACAATTAAAAAAGAAAAAGGAACACTGACGGAAAGAATTGGAGCAAAACCAAAAGGAAGCCGTCATTTTTTTTTTTTTCCCGTTTAATTTTTATCCCTGAAAGTTGAAGCGGCCGACGGGAATCCCTGAGACAACCAAAGGCAGGTGTATTTTTATGAGCTCTCCTTGTAAATTACTGTGACTTCACCGGCGGTTAGAGGCCGTTTGAGAGAATAGCTGCCTAATTACTCTGAGATATACCGTGTCTGCGTTCGGCTCGGCAGCCTTCAGGCAAAACCGTGGGGCCCACACGGCACATGTGTTACATCATTACAGCCCACGTCTCCACAAAGTGGCCCCCTGACAGCACACAGAAATACATGTGGACAGGTGGCGGATGAAATAAGTCCAGATATTGAGATGCACTCAAACACAATAAAAAGAGAAAAAAAAAATGGACCTTTCTGAAGTGGTATTGTTGACACATTCAGAAAGCTGCTGATTTCAGTCACCATGGAGACTAGAGTTGATGCTCTTTTGTCAGTATAAAGTGTTCAAGGTTAAAGCGAAGCTTTTATGTAACATCATCTGCTTCAGTCGGGGTCCTCACACACACACACACACATCTAGAGTCGAAACGAACGCTAATTAATGCATCTGTTAATTAGCTGATGTTGTTGATGAATTTCTTTTTGTAGTATTCGATCAATTCTTTCAATTTTCTTTCAAAGAAATTCCAATAATTTCCTGAATACAGCTTTTAAAATCCAATCGTTTCGTTGATTTTCTCTGATTTATGTCGTTGCAAACACGATATTTGATTGTTTGAACAAAACTGGAGAAGTCACTTTCCGATTTGGGAAATTCCGATGTTGTTGTTGTTTTTTTTCCCAACAACTACACGATAAATGACAAAATGATTATCAGCAATAAAATCGCCCTAACCAACGACCTCAATCCCTAAAATATCTGGTTCATGTTTGGTCGAAGGAGCATGTAGCCTGTGATTGTGAGTGTTGTGTGGTCCACCGGCTGATGAGATTTTGCTGTAGTTCTGAACAAAACCTGAAGGATAATTTAAAAAAAACAAATCTAATGCATAATTCAATTCAGGTTCTTGTTTAAAGGAACTGTTACATCTGCATGCAAACTATGACTATTGTCAAATTGGTTTTTCCATGAAATGGTTTTTCCAAACAATGTCATGAGCAAAATACATCTGCAGCTGTCCTGCGTTACGTCAGATTCATGCAGTGTCACTACAGTAATGAGGGGGGGTGGGGGGATGGGGCTGGAGGGGGTGGGGGAGGGGGAATTATCAGCACTGGAAAACTAAATCCAGAAAAGTAGCTGATACCAAAAGCGAGTCGGGTCGAGTCGAGCCGGTACCATCGGTGGAGATGTGGTTTAAGTTGCGAGGCTGGAAAACTAGGCATGTATCAGTGTTTCAAGTCTACCTTCGCAGACTCTTTACAATAACTGATCTAAAAAAACATATAATACTGTAGCGGACTAATACAAAAAAAAAGTACTGCAGCAGCCCAACATGTTGTGTAACGTATCATCGCAGTGAACCAAAAAAAACATCATCTTCCATGAAACTTAAGTTATTCCAAAAATGGACAGAAAATATGCTTAAAGCCTCATAAAAAGCAACTTTCTGGCTTTTTACGTGTGTGTAAATCCAATAAATTGCCCCAAGTTCAACAGAACCGTTGAAATCAGAATATCGACCGTTGCTTTGATGTTAAAAACTGCAGAACGGGAAATACCAAAAGATGTTTGCTGTAATGAAGAAACTGTCCTGCTCGGCACAAATCTCCTACGAGACTCTTTATTTCAAATATTTGACTAAAAGCGACACACAAACACATAAAACTACAACCTCACACACTCGTTCTCACACACACACACACACACACACACACACCAACCCGGTCTGGTCTGCAGCAGCGAGGCCTTCATGTGGGGTTTTTTTGGGCGGGCGAGTGGGCGGCTGGGAGAGAGAGGCAGCCCTGGTTTACAGGTCAAGCCTGCAGCTTTATAAGGGAAATCTCCAGAGCCACTATAAATACCACTGTGAGCTTTAAGGGTGCAGTATATCACACCACTGGTTTTGAAGGACCACAAACCGACCTAGTTTTTGTAGTTTTTTTTTTTTTGTATTGCCCCCCCCAAACGTACAGTGCCTGAATACAATTAAATGTGAATTTCCCTCCTCGACATTTCGAGTGACTGTTAATTGATTGGCCCGACTTCAAAACACTCCCCTCCCGCCCCCACATGCAACAAAGACCCGGGGCCCGTTCCCCCCATCACGCTTCAGACCCGTATATCATTAAAGTACCTTAAAAAGTTTAAGGGTTCCACCGTTTGTGTTCACCCCCCCTCTTTTTGCTGTAGTTCTGAACAAAGGGGCACAAATATGTCAGGAACCATTACAAGTAAATCGTGAGGATTTCCAACGAGCCCCCACCTGCGAGCGTGACGTTTATTCAGCTCAACTTGATGTACCGCGACTTGAAATGGGGCCTAATGATTTGCTGGAGGAAATGGCTGCGTAAAACTTACAGCGCTGTCAAAGAGGACACAGCCGTGCAGCACATGCAGCATAAATCAACACGTTTAAAACTTCTTCTTTTTTTTTTTTAAATCTGATACGCTTTGTTTTAGAAAAAAAAAATATATATTAAAAAAGGAAAAAAAAATATATATATATATATATATAATCCATTCAGTTTTATTTCATTTTATGGTGAGAAAAAGAAAACTGTGGGAAAGACCTCGAGTTGTCGTTCGAACACCTGAGCGGCGCAGATGTGGAGTCGGAGGACGTAAAAAGCAGCCGATGGCAAATCTCACGTGCAAATCTCATCAGCCGGTGCTAGTTAGCAGCAGACGACACTAATTGGTTCCAGAAGCTTCGCTCTTATTCACGCTCGCTGCGATGGCGAAGCAGCGAGCGAGGGCAGAAAGAAAAGAAGAAGAAGAAAAAAAAAAGAAAAGGCAGTTGGAGCGAGGGAGGGCGAGTAATGAGAGGTCAGCCGCCATCTACAGTCGGGCTGCCAGAGCCGGAGAGGCACGCCAATTTTATGGTCAATTGGACGACGCATCTGGACTCATAGATCACAGGGCTGCAGGGCTAGACTTAGCACCCAGCTCACACACACACACAAAACGGACCACACAACACACACAATCACAGGCTACACACACACACGCACACGCACGCACACACACACACACACACACACACACACACACACACACACACACACACACACACACACACACACACACACACACACACACACACACACACACACACACACCGGAGGAACATGATTTTAATACACACCGTTTTAATGCTTCGTAACTTCTGTATCTTAAATCACTCAGCCGTCTTATTAAGGTTTATCGTCACCGGCGTGAAAGTCATTCTTTATATTGTCTCGCGTTTCTGGTGGTTTCCAGTTACCGAGATGTGTAATCCCATTTTTTTTTTTTAAACATTCGGAGCTGCGGTTAGCTTTAAATAGAGGAGCGAGAAAAAAAAGACCAAACGGAGAATGTTACCGGCGGACTCGATCAATAACGCGAGCACCGATTCGCCGTAGAGCCGTAAACCAATCGGGGTTAATTGGGTGTTTGCCGGTCGACTTTGCGTCCTTTGTTGGACACGACGTGTTTCTCTGGTTCACATTCAACTACACTTGAAAATCAACGCAAATAAAGAAAAAGTTTCCACAACATGTCATTATTACACAGTGAAAAATAATGAGATAGTTTTGGTAAAAAAAAAAAAAAAAATGTAACGGACGCTCTTTTACTCACGCTTTTTTTTTTTTTTTTTTTTTTTTTTTTACTCTGAAAGCTAATTTGACAAAGTAAAAGTGTCCGAGAGCTACTCATGTTTAGAAACATTTATTGACATAGCTGAGCTCTGCCCAAACCAGCTGAATAAGCTTCCTCTACATAAAAAAAATGACAAATTCATAATCAGCACACACATATTTTGGAAACCCGTGCTCTCAGGTCAGTTCAGTGTCCGCTTAGCGAGGGCTATAATAATGATGTCTGCAATGATTGTTGGGAGGTTTGGGCCACTGGGGGGTACAAAGTATGCAACAATCCTAAAATGAAGGTCATGTGATATGATTGAAAGCCAGAGAAAAGCTACTAAATGGACCTTGAGGTTAGACTGTTTGGTCAACTGCTGTTTCCAGGAGCTCTGAAACTCGACCGTTCGGCCAAAAGAAACAAAAAAGTACTCCAAAAAAAATAAAAAGGAAAATTGAACATCTGCAATTTTATGACTTCAGACTCAACTCTGTCATCTATCTTCAGCCATTAGCGAACCCAACCGACGAGTAATGTCGCCACCAATTGGATGAATCACAACATATCGCCTTGCTTTCAGTTCTGTAACATGTCACGTCGTATTGAATCATAACACCTGTATCCTGATATATATTGCATTGCCAATTTTGCCAATTGGACAGCGCTAGTCCGCATTGGCTGGTTCAGAAGTCTACAAGTAAAAAGAAAAAAAAACTTTTAAGAAACGTCCGTAGCTCCCTCGTCGTGACATCAGCTGCTACTTGCGTAACACTAACATTTTGGACCGCTTGAGTAGCATTGCTAGCAAAAAAAAAAAAAAAAAAGGCTGTGTGGAATAAAATTTTTTTTTAAATACAACCTAAAATTGCACTGTAACACGCAACAGGTCGCCTTACCTCCGTGGGAACAACCAGCGAAGGCGGGAGTGGCTTCAAGTAGCCGCAGCACTGCATCGTCACCATGACGACAAAGCGAAGCATCTCCAAGACAGCCGACGTCGGCCTGAACGAAAAGGACACACGAGGTGGAATAACTGTGGTCTTAATGCGAGATGGCTAATTTGAAATAGATCCGACGTCGATGAGGAGAATCGCGGTCTGTTAGGAGGTCGACTGACACTTTAAATATTACTCGCATTCAAAACATCGAGTTTTATTTGGGAACTCGCACTATGGACGGTACATAAAGCCAAGCCATTACAAGGGCTCTTTTCAGAGGGTTTAGTTAGTGAGAGGCAGGGCAAACATTTCATGACCCATCCTGCCCCCCTTGAATATTAATCCGGGCCTTCAGACCAAAATTAGTGGCTCCCAAAGATTTTAAAACAAAGATTCTCCTCTCAGACTGGATTCAAAGAAGAGTGAAAGGAATGAAAATTTTTTCTCATTTATGAACATAATTAGCAGAGAAGAAAAGCAGTTTTGAAAATATGGAGACAACAGACATGTTTTACTTGATAGGGGACTTAAACAATCACAATACATTCTGCGATCTCGTACAGGATCTCAACCCAAAGCTTGAGAACCACGACCAGTCAGATTCAGATTATTTCCCTCTCAACTTTTTAATTGTCTCGTCGAACCATGTTCAGTTTGTGAGCTGCCGTTTAGAAGCCTCGAGTTTGGCATTTCGGCCGACTCTTTGAGGGCCAATATCTGATTGATAATAAATATATTTTTAGAAGGACCACCAGAAAACTAATCAGAAGGAGTGAATCTAATTAAAGATACCATAATGGTTGATGGAAAACATTTACTGACTTTGTATTTCATGAGAGAAGTTGACGCTTTTTGAATGGGAGTCTGTGGAGCCAGAAGCTTTTTTGGAGCCAGCCCCTGGTGGCCCTCGGTGGTTATTGCACTTTAAGGTGTCAAATATGCAAATGTGTTCTGAATGTTTCCATGCAAACGAATCTGTAAACAAAACGTCGGTACCGTACCTCTGGTCGATGATGAAGCCCAGCGAGGTGAGCGTGAGCAGGACGTAGCCGGTCACACCCAGAATGGTTGACTGGGACAGCATCTAGGAAATCGAGGCACATTTGCATGCTATGAGAAACATGGCGAGGAAAAAATACATTAGAATCAAAACCTTAAATTAATATCATGGCCGGTCGAGTTACGATCGCAGGAGACCCGACCGGGAGCGCGGTCGTAAAAACCGCACGGCTGTTCGACTGCTTGCTATTCGATGCCAACCTAAACATGTCTGACCTTCAGAATAAGTGCACTGGCACACACAACAGTGCACGCTCTTGCCTCTTACTTTACACTGACATGCCTAGTTTACATGGACGCTCTAATCATCCCCAATAGGACCTGACAGGGGACTTGACCGCAGCCGAAGTTCGAATCCCCCCTCGAACGGAGCCAAAACAACCAACATACCGAGCAGAATATCCCATGCAAGATTCTCGCTGACCTTTTTTCCCTCCGCGAGCTATTTGGGACGTACAGACACACACACACACACACACAAACAGACTCGCACAACAACACAAACACACACACACACACAAAAAGTACAGAACGTGATGTACGGCCTAAATTTGTGTTCCTCTAACCTACGGCCTTGGCTCGGGTGTAGCAGCTGGAAAGCCGGTGTCTCCGGAGGGATGCTGCGGGCTGTCAGCTCGGGTTTATATTTCCCCGACACTCAATACAGAGACTAACGGCCAAATCTCACTGACTGCTCCCATGCCGTACGCACACCCAGAAGGCCACATATCGTCAACATAAAATCAACAGGATGCAATAGAACCGTATTTCTTTATGTCCGAGAGTCATAATCCATAAGCCCCCATAAGAACTCTATTATCTCAGCCCTCGTAGGTGGAACGCAGAGGGATGATGCGATTATGTTTGCCATGAATCAAATTGGGTGGAAGATTTTGGGAATTCATCCATTTATCAGAGTGAACGATCAGAAGTCGCCTCCGGACTGACAAGAGTTTACTGAAGCTGGATGATCACTGCGTTAAAGTTCAGCGGCTGCAGGTAAAGTTGTTGTTTTTTTTTTGGTAAGAAATGTTACGAGTGCAGATTTATTTTGGTGTCAAAAGTTGTGTGAACTTATCCGTGTTAAATAACCCAGACGCGTTCGGTCACGTGATCTTTTCTTTTCGTTCGATTACCCGTCGCTCATATACACGTTGCTGCAAAGAAGCTATCGTATAAAAAAAAAAAAAAAAAAACGCGGATGGTTCGCACCGAAACTTTCATCCTCACAAAACAGAGATGTCGCATTGACAATGGGAAAATGGAAGCGAAGTCACAGTGACCTTCACCTTTGACCTTCAAAATGTCACCAGTTCATCCTCGAGTCCAAATGAATGTTTGTTCCACATTTGACGAGATTTCCTCGAGGCGTTTCTGAGATATTCACAGTTCACAGTGGGAAACGGATGTGAACTCACAGTGAGCTTGACCTTTGACCTTTGACCACCAAAAACCGTATCAGTTCGTCTTTGAGTCACGGTGAATGTTTCTGACAATTTTGGAAAAAGAAATTGAAAGGCATAGGTCAATGTGAGGTGACACTGACCTTGACCTCTGACCTTTGACCACCAAAATCGTATCAGTTCATCGTTGGTGCTCAATGAATGTTTTTTTTCAACGTTAGAAGAAACGCCCTCGAGGCGTTCTTGAGATGTTGCGACCAGGAGAACGGGACAGACGGAGATACGGTATGCTTTTGGTACTTATTGGTAGAAATGATGACGAGCCCAAATAAAAAAAATAATGATTATTTAAGTACTGTATTTTTGCGTTTCCACAAGAAGAGGCTTTTTCGGACCAAACGGCTGGAAGGACTTTCTCGAGAGGAAACGACAACCACGGACCTTTAACGCAGTTAGCGTTCGCGACCTGTGACATGACGTAGCGCGATGTAAACGGAGCGCAATCGAAGTATTTCCTCCGACGCGTATGAGGCTTAATAAAGCCTGGACTTTCCATTTCTCAGTATTTTTGGCCTCCAGTCGAAACTCTTTCCACTGCCGTTTTTAAACGGCTTCGTTCGTAGCCGTAGTTTACTGATTACGCTGAGTTTTAAACTCCCGGGGGGGGTATAGGAGCTAAAGAAGTACCACAAAACTGAGTTCTAGGAACTTAAAAGGTTCTAAGTTCCCCTTGTGCATATAAAGAAGAAGAAGAAAAAAGAAGCAGGAACTCCCTCCCACTGTTCTTAGAAAACTGTGAAACAGTTCCTGCGGTCTGAATGATGTAAACTAGAAACGTAAATACTGAATCACCGCTAAATGACAACTTCAATAAAACCCTGGGAAAACACGGCAATTTGTACGGGACACTAAAATTATACTTGTTGCTAAGTGGGGTCCAACAAAATTTATGTCAAACGTCTGGGCTGCGCACAACATGTGGCTCTGTAGGGTTTTAAATTCGACGTCCAAACTTCAAAACGCTCGAGATGTTGGCTGAGATAAAAAAAAAATACAAAAAAAAAATACTGTTGTCACGCTCAATTTCCCCTCGCTGCCTCTAATAGCAACTGTTTAGCGAACCTATAATAAAACGCGCAGGTCGGCCCGATGATGATGATGATGATGATGATGATGATGATGATGTAATTGAAGAGCAGCTTCACTTGTTTGAAATAGCCGTGTTTTCATGACTTCGAATTAACGCAAAGCCCGTAAATTGTTGGGCAAGCGTATCATCAATTGTCGGGCCAAATAAGCGGCTAGCGAACATGTAGGTATAAATACATAACACTGACATGATTTACTGTCGGGCCGGAGAGCTCACTTTGTTACCCCCCACCACCCCCCACCACCCTCCACACACACACACACACACACTCCCTCCAAGTCCTGATTGCTGCATCCTGAAGGCTATTTGGGTTGGGAAACGGTTGACTCGACAATTAAAGCGTTTGTGTTCACTGCTGGACCACCAGCTGGCGTTTCATTCGCCGAGAGGGGAAGGGGAGCCCTCGACGCTGCTGAGGAGGTGTGTGCACGTGTGTGTGTGTGTGTGTGTGTGTGTGTGTGTGTGTGTGTGTGTGTGTGTGTGTGTGTTTGTGAGAGTGGACCACAACTGAAGGAGGTCGCGATCAGTTTTGAAAAAAAAAAAAAAAAAAAAGAAAAAGAGACAGGCCGTATTATTTGGGAGTTTGAAGAGGCTGGGCGTGACGGAGCTTTTTTGGCTAACCAAAACTATGCCTCGGGGGAGAAAAAAAAAAAAAAAGCCTTCCAAAGATAACTGCTGAGGAGACCTGCTTCTTCTTTTTTTTTTTTTTCCTGAAGGAGGAGGAAGGGGGTCTTTTGGCTTGTCGAGTGGAAAATAATAGACAAAGGTTGTTCTAAAGGGGAACGCCGATCCGTCATCCTGTCACGACGTTACACAGGCCTAGTCTTTTTTTTTTCCCTGCTGGCTAAGTAGAGGACTCCAATCCGCCGAGGCACCGGCCGCAACAAACTGCATAATTGGGTGAAATAATGTTGGCAAACAAACACGCACACGGCTCGGGCGGTCTCAAATTAGGAGCTCCGGACCACCTTGTCATTCTTTATTTGAGGGATTACAGTAGCCTAAACATACCGGCGAGTCAAAAACCGCGACCGAAAGGTCGACAGCTTCAATCCTACTAGAGTCCAGAGTCGGAGCCTTCCCGTCGAGTTTTAAAAAAACAAAATCCTCGTTTACGGTTTTCTTAAGAGTGACAAATACGTACCGCCTTGTCCTGGAACAGTTCGTGGTAAATCTTCAGCACCAGCACGAAGTGTACGACCACGTAGACGTGCAGAGGCAGCGACCAGCTGGGATCGTGAGGCACTTCCTTTCCGGTGACCTGCACAAGGAAAAATAAACACGCTCAAATTCTGCAAACCTGATTTTTTTTTTTGTGAAAGAAAATATATAAATAGAGTATATAAAGAGTATGCCTGCGCTTCAATCAAGATATTTTACAGTAAAGCGGCACCTTCAGTGGGAAAAGAAAAGCTCCTGATGAACCACCTGTATGAACGCATGTGAATAATAACGTGTTCTGTCCATTTTTTTCTGGCTTGAAAAACCATCGGTTGTTATTTTGTCAGACAAGTCGTAGTCATTCTGTAACGGTTCCCGCCGAGTCGTCGACGATGGCCGCTGATCGGTCCGGCCTTCAGACGGGCTGAGTAAACGCTAACGTGAACGCGGTTTCCAGACGACGACGACGACAGTGAAGAAAGCCGCAGCGAGGACACAAATTTGAATCTGGGAAGACGCTGAAAGCAGCGAGGCCAAAAGACATCCGAGAAAAATAGGAGAGTTTGGGAAAGTTTTAGTCCGACAGCATCGCGCCCGTTCTCGTAGCTCGGCTGGTTAACGATGGCGGGTTTCAACGCGTCGACGCGGCGATTGGTGACGATTTCTCTCCGACCAATCGGCGGTCTGCGGTGTTCTCGCGGCACCTTTTAGTTTTGGCTCAGCTAGTTTGGAAACTAGATAGAAAACATACTAAAAATATAGTTTAGTAATAATATACTAAATAAGTATATAGTTCACAACTGACCCCCAAAAAACACGAGAAGAGTCGAGTCAGTAAAAAAAAATAAAAATAAAAAGGGATATTTTAACAGAGAAGACTTAAACAGTCAGCAAAAACTGCAGCGGGATTTTCTGCATCATGTTCAGTATGTTTGCATTTCCTGCAAATTCCTCGTGCGTCGCCACGTCATTTCAATCGTGCATGAAAAAAAAAAAGCACTCTGCCAGAAACAATAAAATCTACGATCACAGAATGCCAATCAATGACGGTGAAATGGAAAATGCTACGAACGAACAGAACTACGAGCGCTATAATAGTACAGAAACAAGAGGATATAAAAAAAACAACAAGAGCGTCAAAGGAAAAAAAAAAGTCTCAATCTAACGGGGGAACAAAAAAAAAAAAATCGCTGGGGGAGCCTTGTGAGCATATTTGTGTTCATGCTGATGTTTAAATTTGTCTTCTGATCTTTCTCACTTCTCGATTCCTTTTCTGCCCAATCAAAGAGTTTATTTTCCTCTTTCGTTACTTCAGCCTCCGACAGGAGGAACTTTTTAAAACGGGTGAAAATTAGCTTGTTGTTTTTCCATTTACCAAAAGTCCTCCAGGATTTATTGGGCGTAGCGGTTTCCTACAAACTCCGAGGGAATATATGAGTCCTTCTGTAAGAATTCCCTGAGTCATCTGACCCCGTCTTTGTCTTGCCTGCGTGTCCGGAGCGATAAGTGATTTGGCGTGAGGGCTTTATATTTAAACTGTGACCTCTCTTGGGAATGAAATGCAAAAAAAAAAAAAAAAAAAAAAAAAAAGTGTCCGATTGTAGATGCCTGTCTCGGATTTGGGGGGTTTCCCAGGATCCCGAAGAACCAAAACCTACCACATGTGTCCCCCCCCCCCCTCCATCCGCGGCCCTGTAGGTATTTCAGCCGGCTGCTCTGCTTATTCTCAAAGAAGCTGAAACTCGTCCTGCTCTTTCTCTCTCTCCCTTCTTCTCTTTTCCTTTTTCTTTCTCCTCACCGACAAGATATCAACAAGCAGCCGCCCCCGACACGAAGCCTTTCAAGATATATTCAGTTCAATTCCAGCTCTGTCTGAGTTTAGAAAATCGCCACGCTGGCTTTTTTTTAAGGGCCGATTTAATGGTAAAGGCTTTTTTGTTGTTGTTGTTGTTGTTGTTGTTTTTTTTTTCCTTCTCTCTAAGTGTGAAGCATGAGCGAACTAAATATGTGACACCATCAGCGTTATTTCAAAGCTAACCACCGGGGCATTCAACTGGAGCCTCGGTTACACACACACACACACACACACACACACACACACACACACACACACACACACACACACACACACACACACACACAC
Organism: Brachyistius frenatus; assembly: GCF_029030835.1. Taxonomy (NCBI): domain Eukaryota; kingdom Metazoa; phylum Chordata; class Actinopteri; family Embiotocidae; genus Brachyistius; species Brachyistius frenatus. Next base: position 113,042 of record NW_027210846.1, on the reverse strand, counting down.
ACACACACACACACACACACACACACACACACACACTCAAAACTGCATGCGGTTTTTGTCCCCGCAGACTGCGTTTTAAGACAGTGGAACTGAACTTATTGTGTCGCCTCTACAAAGGCTCTGCCGCTTTTTTTATTTGATGTGGCCGTTCCTTGTAAAAACTCGCAGAATATATGAATCCCTTCAATCAGGAATGCTCTGAGTCATTTAGTATTGAAGGCTGAGGGTTTGTTTCGTTTTGTGTGTTTTTTTTTTTTTACTTCAGGAACGATGTAAAACCTTGGGATTGTTGACGTGGTCGCCCAGCCGACGTTTACCGGGAGCCCAACTCGGACCGTTGAGGAAAGTGGCCAGTTTGTGGCTGATGGTTTTGTAAGTGTTGGACCTTTTCCACAAATATAAATAGTAGTGTAACTAGAAGAGAGAGAGAGAGAGAGAGAAAAAAAAAACACATTAATACACAATCAAACACTACATTTAGCTGATGAGTGCTAACGAAGCAATAGCGGCGATAATTAGTCCAGAGCAGGAATGTTTCTGCTTTCATTGGGCGGGACATCGCTCACGCTCCGCGCTGCCAAACGAGCGAGGGCAGCAAAAATAAGCATAACATCCCACCTGGCATTTTTTTTGTTTTTTTCACTGGCCTCTTTCACCTCAGCTGGGCAGTTTGTTTAGAGTGGAGTAATAATGTTATGGTTACAAAACGGCCACTCGGCCCAGCGAGGGAAACATGAGCTCACACCTCATCTGCTCGAGGTGTTTATACTCGGACGGAGGCGAGGCGCCGCAGCGACCGGACGGCTTCGCGAGTGGCCGAATCGAGACCGACCTGAACGTAGAGGATCTCGAACGTCTTGATGGGGAACACCAGGCCGTACACCACTTTATCCGACTCTTCTGCGAAGGTCCCTGAGGAGGACGAAACACAATAATGTGATCTTGTGATTCGTCTTGTTTGGTTTCTGGATTTAGCAAAATCAAAACAACAATATTTCCAATACTGACACATTTATTAAAGCTGACATGATAAAATAATTAGCAACCAGTTGCATAAAACGCATCATCCGTCCGATACGCCCATCTCCTTTTCTATCTCGGTCTCCACAAACTCGAAAAAGATTTGTAGTCGCTAAACGCTCCACGACGTTCACCGGCTCGTCATCAGTTTTGTCTGTTTTGATGTTTGTAACTCAGGAGAAGTTGTATAGTGATTTATATTTCAAGACATCTAGAATATTAATAATAATATTAATAGTGTTAATAGGTTGAAAATGTACCGCGTGACCAATGTGCATACAGAGACTCATGCGTTTTAGAGAGGGGAGAGCGTCACCCAGGTTTATTTTCTGTTGTTGCAAATTTACAGATGTCAAGCTTTTTTTTTTTTAAACCAATACAGGAAGTTGTTGCATTCAGTGACGAAACTTTCACATTTATAGTTCTGGCACCGTCGGCCGCGGACCAGCCAAAAATTGAATTTCTGTTATTTTACCTGATTCACGTTCACCTGTTTCATTTCAGCTCGAGTGTGATATGTTACGTATGTACATGTGATACAGAGGTCGACCCCCAAAAAACATCCAACTTCTCACCGCACCAGAACGAACAGGTGGAGGTGGAGGTGGAGGTGGAGGTGGGGTACACTGAATACACTGGTGTTGCCTGTTGATGCACCTGTGCGCCCCGCCAAAGTAAAAATCTGGCAAAAACTGTGCAATAAGAAATAAATACACATTCTGCAGAATTCATAACTTTGGTGCATCATAAATCGGAGTTCTCCCGCATATTCCTCCTGAAGTTAAATATCTTTGCGAGGTGCACTTTGTTGTTTAATCTCCTCTCTGACAGGAAACAACAAAGATCAGCATTGTATATATTCAGTTCTGATCCTACAGTGTGAATCTTCTTACTTTGGAAAAGATGCAGATGTCGATACGACTCCGTACTGATCTGACCGTCACCGTCTCAGTTCACCAGTGTCGTCACGACGATCGAACGTGGACACGTTTAAAAGACAATCGGGACGAGGAAATAAACACGAGATGACTTTTCTCTTACCAAATATTCTGTCCCAAATGATCAGAATCCCGCCGTAGTTCTTGTCGATGCAGTAAAGGTTTCTTCCTGTCGACGTTGAGACATTCATCACAGAAAAGAATTCAATTAAAAAATAAAATAAAAATGGACATCTCCGATTTCAAATTCTCCATTATCTCATTGGCATTTTTACCCATACTTTAGCTCGTGTATGAATTTGGTCAAAGTAATAATAATAATAATAATAATAATAATAATAATCATCATCATCATCATCATCATCATTGATCGCTCAGTCTAATGTATAAAATCAAACTGATCTCACCGTGATGAACTCTGTGATGTTTCGGGGTGTTGAAGACCCACTCCAAAGGGCCGAGGTCTTTGATCAGCTGAAATTAATGGAATACAAAAATTAAAAAAAATAATTTAATCAATACATTTTCTCGTCTGTTGCGTTCTTTCTTGGCTCAGAAACAATTACGACATAATAAAAACACGTTGTTTTGCGTTTAAATTATGCAGAAGCTCGATGTTCAATACGTTTCCTCTCAGAAAACAACAACATATTATGTTGTTGTAGTTTCTTCAAAATTCAAACTGTAAGTCAAACAGGCTGTTTGTCCCGACATTAACGTCCGAGGGAAAGAAAGTAGAGTCATTGTTATGTTATTGTGTTTTTCTTTTGGTTGCACTCTGATCATTTCGATGGCTCGCGTCACTTATGCCAGAACCTCTCAATCTGCAGAAAAATATGTGCGCAGGCGGCTGCACGGGATTTTCTCGGTGATTCATTATTTCCACGTAATGGCCGCGTCTGGCAGCCGAGCGTGAGAGTTTTTTATCTTGAATGAAAAAGGGGGTCTCCCACCACTTCAGTACAGCTCTTGAAGCTGCAGCGAATGGCGTGCCAGTAAATTACATGACATCAAAAAAAAAAAAAAAAAAAAAAAAAGCCTATAAAGGAGGCATAAATTACATCCCCTCAGAAAATCGTGACTATTACGACTGTTTTCACTAATAGTGCACTAAAAGATGGAAGGCGTTCCAGATCCATTCCTTCCCTCTAACGATGGTGGGGACTGTAAAAGTGATACTCCCAAGTCACTTTAAAGGCAGACAGAGTGCTCATGCTTCTGTTTGGAATATTTCATAAAATCTCATTATTTTTTATTGAATACAGGTTCCACAACCGAGTCCACCAAAAGCCCGACTTCACAGACGGATTCGTATTGGCACCGGGAGAAAGATAACTTCACAGACTTTTTTTATTCTTCATTTTAACTCTAACAGTGATGAGTATGTTCATAAAGAGCTGAACAATAATGTGTTCATGCTGCATGAAGCTTGTAAACAGCCACATTTAAAAACATTTTTTTTCAATATTGATTGTTATTTATTAAAAGAACTTAGTTCGTCTGACCAATGAAAAAAAAAATCAATTAATATCAGTAAAGCCACTGCGGTCTGGAAACTTTCCATTTGGGATTGTTTTCAAATCGTTGCTTCCTTCTGGGAGTAAACGTAGGGTTCATTTTAAAACAATCAGAGCTGCTTTTAACCAATCAGCGTTGACCACTCATCAAACAAAGCGCGGGCCGACCGGCAAACGGGGGTTTCCAGACTGTAATCACAGTGCAGATGGGGTGGCTGGGTGGGTGGGTGGGTGGGGAGGGGGAGAGCCGGAGCTCCATTCAAACAAAAAAGGTGTCTCCTTCGTACAATGAGCTCTACCTGCCACAGCTTCAAATGGTCTACGCAACTATTTGAAGAGGCCGTCGGATCAACGATCGATTCAGTATTTATTTATTTTCTTTCGCGAGCACTACTACGAAGTGTGTGTTTTGTGTAATTACCTCCGTGTGGATCCAGAACTGGTAGAGCAGGTTTAACTGGATGTGGACAGCGAAGACGGACGGAGGAAGAGCCAGAGCCATCGGCAGGTAGAAGATCTGAGGAGAGAACACAAAAGGGAGTCGAAGAAATCTACAGCAACGTCTTCGTAGGACAAACTCCACCGCGGCCGAGCAATGAAACATACAGTCTATATTTCTATTCAAAGTACCCTGTGATGCTTTAATTGTAGGCAAAACCAGCAGCAATCTTTTTTTAAATTTTTACAAACTGTTGCACATGCGAGTCTCGCTGAAAGACCCCAAAAACTTCACTCGAACTGGCCAAAGTCCCCAAAAAAAACAGATTGAATTCAAATTTTTGGGTCATAATTTAAGTATTTCAGAATAAAATCCGCTTGTGACGTCACCCAGTCGGGTTTTGACTCCTCAGTTCTGTATTTGATTTGATTTGAGAGGACTGAGAGGAGTTTTAAAAAGGCTACCTGGTCGAGATAGAAGCGGAAACGAGTTGAGCCGCAACTTTAAAGCGAGACACGCAAATATATTCTTCGATTTTGAAAACCGTAGCCCGGTGTTGTTATTTTTCTCAGCTTTATTCGTACAATGTTGTTTTTTTTAACGACCTTTGTTGGTACCCGCACTGTGGAAAAAAGGGTTTTCGGGAGCATTTAGTTTTGGACGAAGGCTCTGAAAAAAACGTTTGGGAACATCTGCTGTCAGAGAATGAATAATTTTCTCACCCATGAGGTCATCTGCTGGGTGAGGGGCTGTCTGAGGGCCGTGGTGAGGTTGTAGTACTCTGAGCTGTGGTGAACCTGATGCGCGGCCCAAAGGAACGCCACCTCTGGAGGGGAAAAAAAAAAAAAAAAGGCACAGAGATTCGACGTAAAACAGGAGTCGAGGTTATCAGAAACCCGTTTAAATTCGCTCCTTCCAAACCCCTCCAACACGACAATTAACCCTGCTTCCCCACCAGATGAGTAACGAGACACCTCCATCCCCAGAAAGACTCATTTCGACTCCCTGGCCAGCTGTGATGAAAAACCTGAGGCTGGAGGAGGGTGGGGGTGGGGGGGGGGGGTTCAGGCTGTTATGATTTGGGAGGGGGGGTGGGGGGTATTCGGCTGCAGCTGGTTAGCGTCCAGCCTGATGTCCCAGTGCTCTAGTTTACATTCCTCTGCTGTGTTGTGATACTTGCTACATTAATATCTGTGTTACACTTCATTTTAACATCCAACGGGAACATGCTTGTTAAGTTTCACTGGATCTCGAGGCAGTTTCCGGACCACCCCGTCTGGTCTGTTGCTTTTTTGGCACCTCCACGTCCCACTTTGGCTTCTGCTGCCGTCCAACGGAGAACAGTAACCTTCAGATATTGCAGAACCACACACAAAAAAAAAAAAAAAAAAAAAGAAACCCTATATTCAGAGCACTATGTATAGTAATATATTCGCTATAATAAAAGCAGCCCAAGTTATTAAGTGGGGTTTTAAGTTTTATGTGGCAGCCTTGATGTGTGATGGGATTTGTGATTAAGGGATATATTGTCAAACAATTAAACTTCAGTAAGATTTTAAGGACGAACCAATGTGGTCACGTTTGGGTCGGTGAAAAGACCAAATGTCAGGGTTCCGATCACACGTGACATAAGTGAGTACGTGTCTGCGTCTTCATGTACGGACACAACCTTAATTATTTATCTGAAAATCGTTGTGATTTTCTCCCTTCAGGGGGCTTTAATTAAGATTTTTTTTTTTTTTTAGTTTGAAACTTTTCCAAATTCAATAAAATGATCCACAGAATGTGAAAGAAATCGCACCTTTGACGTCAAAGACATCTGTGTATTGTGTTGCGGAGATATCTACTAAGTTAGCTGTGGCCCACGTCCTGTCTCGTAATACCACGTCGCACCACCAGACGGTGCAGTGAGTCGGTGCGGCGTCCCGTCTGCCCTCAGTCCAAGCGACAACCAGCGGTGACGTCACCCGTCGGTTTGCGAGCGGCCGTTATGAAGCCTCGAGTTCGGATTTTATCCGTCGCATGCCATCTTCGCTAGTTTGGAGCAGGACGTGACCATATTTGGACGAGCCGGGGGGAGGAGCCAGCGGTGGATCTGACTCGACCTGATTGGAAAGCGGACGACACAATGACCCGCCCGCCGTTAGCGGAACCCTTACTGCACCACGGGCCTGTCAATCAAACAGACCCCTCCCCCCCAGATGTTTATTATAAAGCTGTACTCTGCATGTGTATTTTTTGCGGGACTGTAATGAAGAAATATAGTTTCCTATGCTGCAACATAAATATATTTCCTTTGGGACAACAGCAGGTGTTTTTTTTTTTTTTTAGGGTTTAAGAATCAAGCAGTTTTTCCACAAACTAACTGCCGACATGACAAAAATAGGTAAATCCTACCAAACTAACAAAAACTGGGGGAGTCGGTGTTACACTGAAATCTGTCCTCCATCTGGTTCTGTGACCCGCCCCGACATCGTCAGTGTCGGTAACAGAATCTGATGGGGGTCACACATACTGATCCGAGGGCCTCGTCTCACTACCGCCCCCTAATGTGCAAAGAGGTACTAAAAGACGGGCTTTAATACCAACAAATTACACCGTTAATAGAAATGGGAAATATTTGACACTTTGGGAAAGGCTTGTTCGCTTTTCCGCCAGCGGCTTGGCACAAACACAGAAACCAGCAAGCGACAACGGTGCTGACGCCCGCACACGTGTGCAACAACACGCACATTTAAAACCACAACAGCTCGAGGGATTAATCCGCTGTGTTTACAGGTAATCACTCAAAAGCCACAATCGAACTCCTCCTTTCCCTCCGTTTAATAAAGTCGTGACTCCGCTGCACCTGAACAAACACGCCGCTGAGAGCTGAAGGTGAGTTGCTGCGAGAGCGCCGGCGGAGGAACACGTCCCGAGACAAGTTTCTAATCACCGAAACCGAGGCGGACTTCCTCGAGTGTTTTATTTTGGGCGGGGAGGGGGGGGGAGACGACCCCCGAGTGAACAACTACCGCTCCACACCTCGCTTATTTAAACGGGCGGGTTATTGCCGGCAGGTGTGGGAGAATAAATGTCGCGGGGAACGTTTCTGAAAGTGACACGAGGCGCGTTTAAACGGTGTATTTTGGAATCGAGTCCGAACGGAAGCAACCGAGTTGGATTTCAAACTTTAAATCGGCCTCTCGAACGCAGCAGACGGAAGACTTGCAGACGAGGAAGACCGACCGCGTCTGCAGCAGCCGGGGCGCAAAAAAACCCCCAAAAAACGATGACGTTCCTTCCGCTCGGCGCCGTCGGGGATTCAAAGATGAACTGTCCCGCTAAGAGACACAGTCAGAGGATAATCCAGCCTTTGTTTAATTCCAGCAGCCTTGAGGCCTTCGGTGCTTTCTTTTTTGTTTTTCTCTCTCTCTCTCTCTCCTCGCTGGAGTCATGCTTGGCAGGGTCCAGGACTAAGGGGCGGCTAAGATTGATGTTTGTTGTCATTGATAGGAAGTTGGAACCGCTAGGCTTCACTGCAAGCCCATGTCCTCATCTCTGGACTCGGCGGGACGCTGCATAGTTTGGCAGCGCCTATTCAGGAGGGAAGCCCCGTTAATGGTGAGAACCGACGCCACAAAAGGCCGCTTTCCCAGCGAGGAGCGGGAGAAGTGCTGAGGACGGCACTTCCATCTCGAGGGGGGGGCTCTTCCCCTCCTCCCCCTCACCCCCCCCCCCCCACCTCACCGGCGAGCGCTAACTTCGGGATTTTCTCGGGAATAACGAGGATGAGCGCGCGCTAATGATGCGACCGACATTTACGACGGCACTCGTAGGAAAAAATACTCGTCTGCGAATCGGCGTCCGGGTAACTCAGGATACCTCGAAAATGTCCCGAGCTGCGCTGCGCTGTTTACTCCCCGTTCTACGCGTAAACTAATCCCACCTTCACGTCATGAAATCGCGACATCATGCGGGACAGTCAAACCCGAACGTTAAAACCAGCGAACGGCCTGATTGACAGGTGTTCATTTATTTGAATGGTCGTTTTGGAGACTAATTTGCGGTGCTGTCGGACCGACAGGCGTTCCTAACATTTCGTCGACCCATTTAAATGGGAGGGATTGCGACGCATTATAAGGAAATATTTTTTGCCAGAGGAGGAGGAGGAGGAGGAGGAGGAGATGTGTTTTAGGTCGTTGCCTTAGTGATTATACAAGATGCACTAATTGGGTGGGACAGACTGAATTCCTGAACAATTGGTCAGGAAGAGTTCAACTGACAATCTGCCTGCCTGAACTCCTTGAAATATATTTTCCCAATATTGAATTAAAAAGAAAAGTAAATCCACCAAAAATTGTGAGCAAAAAGTTTCGAAAGACCGTCGGGACAGTGACGTAAGGAAGCATCGACCTTTGTAAAAAAAAAAAAAAAGTAATCAAAGTTACGTGGTTTGATCAACATACATTTTTGCCACCACTGGTACGTCCACATTTTCAAGAAAGCAGACATCAAATTTGTTTCAAACCGGAGATATCGTCAACAGAGACCCTTGAAATGTTCCTGAAAGTCGACGGCGATCAAGCAAAGAGCCGGTCGAGGTTGTTTGAGTGACGTTTCCGGAGGGGGCGGAGCTTCACCGTCCGAGACCGAAGAAGGTGCGTCAGGTTCAGGAGACACCGGGCGGGTTTGTCTTTGACGTTGGCGGAGGATGTGTCATTTGATTGCACCTTGTATTTAAGAAAGAACACAGAATGTTTGACATCGTTTAATTGTTCAAATATTTGCTGATAAACTTTCGGTTGATCAATTAATCCACAAAATTGTTGCCGAACCCGTTCTGATCTGGACTTTTTCCATATATTTGCAAATATTGTAAACACACTTCTCTGTGAACAGAAAACAGAAGAGGGAAGTTCAGGCAGAACGGCGACACAATATTTGACTTTTTTGGTTGAATTGTTGAATTTTAACGTGACACACAATCAAGGCCTATAAGTCATAATCAGTCATGTAACGAGACCGAGTTAGACTTTGACTTAGTCTGTTTACATCCATGTGAACCCTGTCAGGAGCACTGCTTACATAACCGGAGTCATATAAATGCAGGAACCAAAGTCCTACTGAGAAATGCATTCCTCCAGGAGAGTTTCCACCGAGTGCCAACCTCCACCTTGAATAAAGCTGCCATAAAAAGAAAGTATGACTGTACAAAAGAAAGAAAAAAAAAAAAATTCAGCGAAGGAGGAGATCTAAACTGACACTCTTTAACCACTCAGCATGTAAAAAAAAAAAAAAAAAAAAAAAAAGAAGCTTTTTACAGTTACAATCAATCAGCTGCCTAAATCATCACCCTCGGCGACAAACTCCTGGAAGTATAACAAGCAACATCCTTCACGCGCCGCCCTCTGAGTGGACGGCCGACCTGTCAATCACGGGACTAATGGGCTGTGAACGGCCCTCCAGTGTTTGGATTGGAGGGCTCTTGGTGCCGGTGCCAACCCAAACATTAAGAGCGCAGGACTCGACGGGACGGTCGGCCAACCCCCCCCCCCCCCCCCACCAACACCCGCCCAACCACCCACCCGCCCCGTCGCTGCCATACTTCATGCTGTCCGCACAACTCAGTCACACACTCTAAACTAAACACACTAACCCCGGTCAGGCCCACTTACGGCTCTCACAAACAGGGTGTAAAAAAACACTATGTGCAGAAAGTGACAGGAGGAGGTAAAAAAAAAAAAAAAAATCTGCTTTTCTTGTTGCGTTTTATTACATTAACATTCTGGTTTAATTGATCATATTTCCAGTTTCATTCCTTTTACGTACTAAAATCCAAAACGCTTGTTCTCTACTGTTTTACCGCTCTCAGTAGGGTCATTGTGTTGGATTTTAATGCCATAAAAACCACGGGAATTACGAAATACTTACAATGTCTCAAAGAAAAAAGGAAACGGTGAAATCCAAGACATATTTTAAATGTATTTCCTTTGTATGTACGCTTTCACTGTTTTAAAACAAACTGTTTTTTTTTCATTGTGACATTAATTTTTAATGCAGGAAAGTGGTCGTGCGGGTGGGCGGGGGTGGGGGGGGGGTAAGTAAAGAGGAGTTTAAAATGGCCAATGCTAAAAAAAAAATAACTTAGCTTTAACCCTTAGCTAGTCTTTTCTTTTCTGTAAAGGAGACACTCTGTCCATACTAAAATACTATTATAACACAGTAACTGCAGACATAAACCCCTATATTGTGATTTGATTAATTTCTTGACTGATTGGCTTTTCATTTGGGCATCTTAAATCTTCCATAACAAGACTGGAATAAACACCCGTTCAAAAAAATGTAAAATATATTTCTAAAAATGACGTTGCCGTCGTGAAGTTAATTTTCCTCTCTACACATTAACAGCCAGTGAGTAAGAGAAGGTTCAGCTGAACAGACAAAACAAACAGCTGAAAACTACTGAAATATGTTCACAAAAATAAACATCTCAAGAGTTCACCGAAGGAAAATTGAGGAGGGAAAAAAGGTGGTGAAAGAAGTGCAGTTTCAAAAAAGGTGGACCCCAAATGACGAAAGAAATGACCTCAAAATAATTTCACACCCGATACATCAGCGATAATCCTGCTCTGCATTATTACATGTTCTCACAGTCACACTAAGTATAGTAGCACAACACAGTCTGGACAAAAAAAAAAATCTAACGCGCTGTTTGGAGAAGAAAAAAAAAATCGTTAATTTCTCCCTTTTTTTTTTTCCTTCCTTCCTTTTGCACCAAACTCAGCCGCTAATAGAAAGAAATATCGCCGTTAATGGTGGAAACAGTCGAGCTGTGTGAAGACTTTTTCCTCCGAAATCTCTCCTCACTCGTATTCGTCCTTCGCGTTCACACTTCATCCCTTCCAGATCACCTCTTCTGTCAACGCCGCCGACGGAGGGGAAGTCTGGTCGCACACGAGGGCAGCACGCAGCCGGGGACACCCCCCCACCCCCCCTCCCTCCCCCAACACCACCACCACCGCCGCCGCCGCCGCCACCCACACCGATCACAACACACTCTTCTTTTCCTGCGCTCGGTCTAAAAAGCAGCGCTGTGGATATTATCTCTTTGTGGCGTCTACGTTCAGCGTCGCTCTCTTTCAACGCGCACACGGCAGACGGCGAGTTCGAGCACGGAGGCCTGTAGATCACTGTTGATGTTATCTTTGCCTCCCGTGAGGCCTTTCGCTCGCTCTCTTCTGCTGCCGTGAGCGAGACCGACCCCCACATCCTGGACCAAAAAAATAAAAAATACCCCCCCCCCCCCCGTACCCACCGAACCGAGCAAGGGGGGGGCCCCGATTCTTTTGTCGGCCCCCGCAACCTGCACGGGGCCAGGAACTCGCGTCAGGCCGAAGATTTATGGAGACGCGTCCCGGGGGGGGGCATTTTACCCCCCCACCACCACCACCACCACCACCACCCTGCCCCACATCCAGGAGGAGCTCCTCTTTGAAACAATAACATCCACGTCGGAGGACAGCGGAGGAGTGCCGAGCACATCTGTTTGTCTTAACAACATGCTGCTGTCTGCAGGGCTGGATGAGCGGGAGGGCGCGGACACGCCGGCAAACACTTACAGTGCAAGCAAAGCAAAAATACTTTTAAAGGGGGGCTCATTTCGGGGGGGCGGAGGGCCCCTCAGCGTGTTGAACGCGTAAAGGTCAAGGCCCCAAATTTCTGTCGATATAACAGGCAAAATGTGCCGTAAAGTGCGGTACCGCCGATGGCCACTAGGGATCTGGCTCCAACAGACGCTTGTTCGAAAAGCATCAATTTCTCTCATGAAATACGAAAAAAAAAAAAAAGTCATTGCGGTTTAATTTGGTTTATTCACTCTGATTCGTTTTCTGGTTGTCGTTCTGAAAATAAGTCTGACATTAAGTAGATTTTAGGCCTCAAAGAAAAGTAACAGGAACACAAAAAAAAACTTAGTGGGAAAGAAAAACTCTCCTTTAACAGGAAGAAAAATGTCAGACAGAGGCACACTTAAAGTTTATGATTTAGCCCAATTTAAATTCAGTAAAACGCACTGTCTGTCATGGCTGCGCCCCCCCCCCCTTTAATGGAGTGGATCAGGCAACAAGACATCTGTCAGAGAGGACGGAGAACCGGGTGAGATCCCAAATCCAGACTCTCGAGCAGGAGAAGCTAAAGACACTTTTATTTTTGTCAAAGTAGCTCTCAGAGGAAAAAAAAAAAGAAAGTTTGGCACCAGTTGGAGTAAGAAATGATGGCATTAAACATTTTCTAAATATTTCAGCTGTTTGTCTTTTAAATCAGATCAAACGCTTCTTTCTCCGAAATAACCAAAACAAAACTGGTTTAAAGTCAAGATCAAAGCTCAACATGAACTCCATCAATTTGAGGAAGGTTAATGATACCGTTTCACGAAGACCTTTAAGCGACGCTCTGACGTCTCTTTTTTTTTTCTTTTTCTGAGCTATAAGTGTATCGTAGAGCAAGCGGCAGTCGGTGCGGTGAGACGACTGCAGCGTAACTACCGTGACCTCACGTATAATCACGGCACGGACAGCTGACTGGCTGATTAATGGCCTCATCCGAGCTGGCACGCCTGGATATAGAACGCTGCCCCGGGAGCAGAGCTGCTATTAGTGGCGCTCGCGATATGAGGTTAGAATAAACAGAATCAACGGGCCTGTCAACAACATGGCCGCATCTGAACCGAGCCGGGCCTCCAGCGCACCCAAAAAAAAAACAAAAAAACATCACGGTTCCAGACCGGTTCGGACCAGAAAAAAAAAAACACACAAGGGTTTGAACATATATAACCAGGAAGGAGGACGGTTGGGGGAGAGGGGCAGAAAAAAAAAAAAAAAAGTTGGGTATATTGGAATTTTGTTATATACGCTCATCAGTCATCGGGTTATTGAACCGATGTGTTTATAAAAGGCGGCTTCGCTGGCTGTTAATACATAAACCGGTGGTTAAAAGTTTAGCAGGGGTCGTATTATTATTTCAGCGGGTAGACGAGTTCGACTTTCTGGAAATTCTCTGTCAGACGTTGAAAAAGGTACATGTATGCAAAATAAAACCACAAAAAAAAAAAAAAAAAAAACGACTTAATTGTGGAAGCGCTTCTGGCCCCCGAAAGGGCGCAGCATTGACCCTGGGACGTGCAGCGCCGATAAAGGCCTCCAGCAAATACTGCTATCAGGAGTCAGACCGAAGAAGCACTTCATTCGGGGTCTGCGTGTGCGCACAAAGGTCGTCTAAATGTTTGAGATTCCATATTTGCCCCCAAAACTTGAACCGCGACTGCTGTTTGTCCGAGCGGATTCCAACCGAATGCCGAAAGCAGTAAACCCGGAGCGGTTTGCGGGGGCTTTTTCGTTAATACGTCCGCGTGAGTGGAGGATCCTGAATTTCATCCAGGGCCTAAAATGTTGAAAAAGGGGCAGATTTGGGGGAGGAGGGTTCGGTTTCCTTTCAATCTGTTTTGCTATCTCCATGATCAACAGCGTCTGTCTGGCAGCAGCAGGAACACTCCCCCCCCCCCCAGTAAAGACGGCGTCGGTTCGAGATGACTGTACTTTCCACTTAATTGTCTCCGAGCTCTCCTTTTTATGTGGAAGTCACGAGAGGGGAAACTATGGAAGTGATCATGAAGCCGCTCAAACTAAGAACGATATTTTACGCCGAGGTCCAATAAGGGGCTCGTGTTTCCCAGCAGACGACGTCATTTCTGCTTCCTCTCGCATGTTTTTCTATCGTGATCTTTCCCTTTTAACGCGCTGCGAAGATTCACGGCTCGCATCGCTCGACCCAACAGGGTTACAAATGCTGCGTTTCTTGTTGTTCTGAGGCGAGATCGTATAATTCTGCCAAGATACGAGTGCAATAAAAAGAAGACGGCGGCTCCCGAAGCTCCGTTACATAACAGTTTTGACAGAAGTTAAACGGCATCCTTCATTATCCGCGCCGCGCGTAACCTCTCGCTGGAGTATTTCGGTCGAATCGTCCTCTGGAAGAAGCCGGAGGTCAGACTTCGGTTCACCGAAGATGACCTCGGCTGACCAGACTTGAGGACTGAGGACCGTTGCCGGCCTCGCTGCTCCCGCGGTCGGAGACGGCACTTCCCCCTTTAAAAAAACTCAGCACCAGCCGATCATCCGCGACCCCACAATGTTCCACAATAACAAACTCTCTGACGGGGCAGGAAGAAAAAAAAAAAAGGGGAAGTGGAACGGGAAAGTTGTTTTTTTATTTTGGAGACAAAAAACAAAAACAAAAAATATGAGTCTGCAGTTCGGAAATGAAACGATTCCCAGCGAATACACCGCGCGGACGTCGAGAGACCGCGGGCGTCGTCGTCAAGACGACGGGAGAGGACGCGGCGGCGGGGAAACACACTTCGGTCCGTCTTCTGTCTTATTGAAGTTTTTTTTCCCTTCAATGCAAAACACACAGATATCATAAAAAAACAACAACCATAAAGTCAATCCACCTTTAAAACATCAGCGCACGCTGCTCAACATCTCGTGTTCCTGGATTTATTTTTATTTGTTTTTGAAGTCCGGTATTTTTCCACAGAGCGATCCACAACGTCGGCTGCTTTCATCCAGCTGAAGTATCGGTTTGGTTTTCCAAAACAAACAAGCAAACAGACCCGAGGCTTGACCTCAAATACGCCATGTTTGTTTACAAGTCTGCCAAATTTAAACAGCATATATCGCGATCCAATCACCGGCGGGATTGATTGAAAAATATTAAGCGGCAGAAGATTAAAAAGTTCAACCATTTGAAATCATTTCGTCTCCCGCAGGACTTGCGCAGATCTTTACGTCGACTGTCTCGTCTTTGCAGGTTTGCATCAGACGTGTTAAGTCGTATGAACAAAAAAAAAAAAAAAAAAAAAGCAATCTCGTAACCGTTTCAAGAACTGCGGCGCATCCTCGCCGATGATAAACAATGCAAGAAAGTTCTCCGATATCTAATCAGATCGCCTTTTTTTTTCTGCAGGGTGAACTTGTGGTTTTACGGATGACGCGTCGACTAAAAACGCGACCGAGTTCATATTGAAAGCAAAACAAAAGTACGACTTGACCGCCGGCATCCCCGGGGCGACGGTCTACAAACAACGCGCACGGATCCCAAAGTCAACAACGGCAGCGGACTTTCATCCACAACTATCCGGACTGGACGGCGAGCAGCTTCGACGCGCCAGCGACGCGAATAAACATCAGCGCAAGGCCGCGAATAAATCCCTCTCTTCCGGTGTGCTGAGCGGCAGCCGAGCATCTGGCACGCGCATCAGCGGGCCGACACACGGAAAAGAGACGGCGAGAAAAAAGAAAAGAGATGTTCGAGCCGCTGCTGCAGAGATACTGCATCCGGGGGTAAACTTTTATTCTTTTATTTCCCCAATCGGTGTATTTTTAAAGTGATGCTGCAGGACGTCGCTGCTGCAGAGAAAGGCCCGTTGCCGTGACAGCTCCCGGTGGGTCCGAGGCCGCCGAGCCCTCCGGGGACCCCGAGGCCTCTCACATCTGCACGGCTCCGACAGCAGCTGGATGTAACTCAAAAGTAATTGCTTCCTCTTAACAGCGTCCGGGAAAGCACGATGTGTGTCGTATCTTCCGCGACTCCTCCCGGCGGGGGAGGGGGAGTGGGTGTGTGTGTGTGTGGGGGGGGACGGGGGACGGGGGACGGATGTCAACTACATCAATATTTTTGCAGCCATTTATCATCGGCTGGCTTCGCCGGTCTTTGTTAGTCCGACTCCGAGGGGCGGCGTGACGGACGAGGGTTGTCGGGCGGGTTATTATTTTTGTTTTGTTTTGGACGAAGCGATCTGCCATTCCAATACCGCCGAGAACGCGAACGACGCAGGAGGCTCAAGCGTCGTATTTGACGCGCGAGGCGGAAGCGACTCATTTAGGCATATTTTTGATGCAAATGTGCATCGAAGCGGGAGGAAGCGATGACTTTGAATAGAAAGTACACCGAGCGACGCGTGACCGCTGGTCCGCGCACATTTGAGGAATTAATGTCGAATTCGGGAAAAACCGGGACCCTTGAAATGCTTCAGAAAGTCTGCGGCGATGAAGCGACGAGCCGGTCGAGGTGTTCGGAGTGATTTTCGCTTTTCGAGAGAGGGCGGAGCTTCAGCGTCCAAGACCGAAGATCAGGATACACCAGGTGTTTTTTTTCTTTGACGTAGGCGGAGGTCGTGTCACCGTGAACTCGTTCCCCCCCCCCAAAGGGTCGGACTGTCAACACCGAGTTCTACCGGGACCTTCTGAGGCGTCTGAGGGGGAAAAACATTCGCTGGCGCGGTGGAACTTTTGATTGTCCATCACGACAACGTACCGGCTTTAAAAAAAAACAAAAAAAACAAAAACACACACAACACAACAGCTCCCCCGCCTCCCTCCTTACCCGCTGGATTCGGCTCCCTGCAACTTCCTTTTGTTCCACCCAAATCAAGTTCAAGCTGAAAGGTCGTCGTTTTTGACAAGTTGGAGGAGATCCAGCGCCGGGAATCGCAGATGGCGCTTTAAGCATTTACAGATCAGGACTTCCGTGTTGGGAAGCGGCGTGTCGCTGCACGACGGGGGGGAAGGCAGCCAGATTTAAATCAGGTACAGTTTTTGGGTTGTTAAAAACGCAGTCTGAACATTTTGACTGCACTTCGTATGGTCAGAGGAGAATAGGATTATGCTTAGAGGCATGCTTTTTTTTTTTTTTTACTACTTTTTTCCACTTGGAAAAGAGGTCACTGTTCGAATCCATTGCAACCACCATGAATCCAGGCTGACCACAGCCACCACGCTCTGCGGAGGAGCAAGCTTCAAAGCTGATGCATCCGCCTTCTTCGGAAGCCTAAATGTGGAGGTTTCTTTCTCAAATGAGAGATTTATAGGCATTTCACATGATTTAACGAAAAAAAAAAAAAACAATAAGTTGAATTAACAGCTTTGAATTAGCGGAGGTCAGTGTGAGCGTCGAACGGTGGTTACCGTGACCGAAGCGGTGGACCCAGTAGTAGCAGAAGTCCACTCCCAGGAAGGTGAGCCACCAGGTCCAGGCCGAGTCCCAGGGCAGCTCCACCAGGCGGCAGTGGTCCCACAGATACATGTAAGCGCTCAGCTCGCAGCCTCTCATCAGCAGCCTGAAGGAGACGGACGGTCAGAGCGCCGCGTCGGGTCACAGCGGGACAACAACGATACTCGAAACGCAGCACCGAATGTTTTTTTTTTTTCTTAACTAGCTTTTAGGACCTTTGGCATTTTGAACTTTTTGCTCGTCTATAATAAAAGGTAAAGTTTTAGAGGCGTTGAAATTTCTGGATTCTAAAGCCGGAGATAAACTTGCTCGTTTTGGGTCGACGAGCAGTTTTGCGCCGTGAACGATCTCGACATTATAAACGCGTCGCTTCACTCTTTTCGTACCAAATTCGCGGCCACGTATCTGCATCAGTAACTCAACCGAGCTTTGTTTCTACACCTCCTTTTTCCAGACAAGCCTGAAGCCCCGAAGTGCTTCAGAACAGAGCGACATATAAAAAAAAAAAGAAAAACAGAAGAAGAAGAAGAGTCATGTGACTTCTTCCTGCTCCTGCTGAGCTCCACTCACATGGGGAGTCTGGAGATCATCCCAGAAGAGATGGAGGTGATTCCATCACTGATGGTGACGGGCGGAGCTCCGGTCTTCAACACGCCGACCAGCAGCTCCAGAACCATCAGACCCACAAAGAAAGGAGTCGCCTGCGCACACGCACACGCACACACACACACACACACACACAGAAATAAATAAATCATGATTTAACTGTGACAGCGACGGTTTGGAGTCCGACGCTTCTTCCACCGTTTGTTTTCGGTTCGTCTCGGCCGACGAGTCAGAAAGCTTCACGCAGGACTTTGAAGTCTCGTGATCCGAGAAGTTTGTTTCTCCGTACGAGACCGGAGCAAACGGGTTTAAAACCACAACGAGCTGGCGGGTCGGACAAGACAAACATTTGTCTGAGGGAGAAACTATGTCAGCGGACGAATCAAACGTCAGCGCGAACAAACGTCACCGTTTCTTTTCGTGTTTGTGATGTTTGGCTGGGGGCCAAGAAAAAAAGAAAGAAAAAAAAAGCAAGGAGGGAGAGATTTTGTTGTTATTGTTTATGTTAGGAAACTTCTTTTTTTTTTTTTCTTGTCGCTCACTGATAAAAAATATTTAAAAAAAATCCAGATGTTCTAAAATCAATTCGGATCAAATTTGAACGCGACAAAACAGAGGATTCAAAGTAAAATCAAGTTGTTTCAAAGTCTGAAAAATGACTTGCAAATTTCATATTTTTGGTAATATTACCAGTCGGGGACTTAATAGCAGAATAGCAAAAAAAATAAATAAACAGATGGAAAGAGTTGCAAAGAAAAGACGACGTGCCGTAACTACTTCTGACAAAACAAACGGCGCCGCTGACCAAACCGGTCGCTGACGGGCTTTTTTTTTTTTTTTTTTTTTATTTCTGATGGAGCTGGAAACATGTAATAACCTCTTAATGGGTTTTGTCAAACATGGAACAAATTAGTAGAGGGACGGGGTGAGCAAACAGGTCACGACTGCGACTTCGGCAGCGCGTCGGCCGTAACCGAGGGGGGTCAGGGGAGGGGAGTTGGGGGGAGTTGGGGGGGGGCGCATGGCCCCGGCAACGGCTAGGAACGAATGGGTGTGACGGGACCACAGAGGAGCACATCTGTAGGAGGGGGAGGAGGAAGTGTGTGTGTGTGTGCATATATCCCCACGTGAATGACTCCACTTTTAACATGCAGGTGTGTGTGTGTGTGTGTGTGTGTGTGTGTGTGTGTGTGTGTGTGTGTGTGTGTGTGTGTGTGTGAGAGCGCCACCAGGGAACCGCGATCACACGCAAATCTCCCAACATCTGGTGAGCCGACGGCTGCGGGGCGGCTAACGAATGGGCTCGCAGCGCCGGCAGTCCTCCTCCTCCTCCTCCAAAAAAAAAAAAAAAAAAAAAACCCGGCGAGAGACAGAGAGAGAGAGAGAATATCATGCTGGACGTCGGCCTGAAAAACCTTCACTCCTTTTTTTTTTTCTTTCTTTCTTCTGTCTTAGCAGATAGGTTTACCTCCTTCTTGACAGCTCGGGACAAAATTATTCAGCGGGGTCGGCTCATTTTAAAGCAGAAAAAAAAAAAAAAAAAGACGACGAGAGAAGAAGTCTTTGTTATTTTCCCACCTCCGAGTTTCACTGCCTTTTACTTCGTATAAAAATCGTACTTTAAAAGTCGCTTCTTTGTGATCCTTCGTGCACTTTAAACATCTGTATTAGCGTGTTGACTTTTTCTTTGTTGTGGCGTCTAATGATTGCGTTTTACTTTCCTCTGAATTCAGCCTTACATGGAACACGACATTTGTGGACCAGATGTCTGCATTTTCTTTTTCTTTTTTTTTTTTTTTTCAAACAGACCCCATTTTTTTTTATTTTATTTTTATTTTACAAGGTCACGGATGACTGGATGTTGGCTGCAAACACGCAGACGGGCTGACGGTACGCTTTATATCTGAGGAATATCAAATGAGGACCTGGCAACGTCCCCGCCAAAAAAAAAAAAAATAAAGAAAAAAATAATTCCAAGCGACGTCCTATTAGACGCCGGCGTTTTGTTTTGGTTCTGATTAATTCGGCCTGCTGGGATCACAGAACAACAGCGGCGACGAGTAATTGATGACACGTCTCACGCTGTAAACGGCGCCGAGTCAGTAAACTGCTCCGGCACGCCTCGTTTTTTTTAATTTTGTAAAAAAAAATTTTTTTACAATCGAGCTCCGCAGCAGCAACAACAACACAAATCTGCGTAATCACGCCTGCTGCTGGATTATGGGGACTCCCTGCTGGGGGGGTAATTGCTCTCCTCCCCCTGATGTGCCCAGTAAAAAAATAAAATAAAAGCTCATAATAAACATGTGCTTGTAAAACGTGCACCAGACGTTCACCACGATAAAAGTTAAGTGAGACACCGTAAAGTGACAGTAAAAAAAAAAAAAAAAAAAAAAAATTTTTTTTTGTTGTTTATATATCGTAAATTAAGAAGATCGGCTCTTCTGCAGGTGCACTTTGTGAAGTTAGCGACACGTATTCCTGGTGGAGTTTTTCTGTTTTTGTTTGTTTGTCTGCAGGATTACTGTGAAAAAACAAACAAAAAAACTACCAGCAGAAATTATCGTGACATTTGGGTGAAAAGGTGCAGAACAGCCGAAACCTCCACCGCAGACGGTGAGTTACGAACGGCCGACTGGATATTTGAAGCGCGTTAACACTGTCGAGCGCGATAAAAATAAAAAAGTGCGTTAAACTACGAAGTACCGGGATGGTGCACTCAAAACGGTCCAAAAAATAAAATAAAAAAAAGAAGTGTTGAAACGCTGGAGCACTTTCCAACCCTCGACGGCTACGTGGAGGAAAAGGAAAAGGGGGCGGGGCCACTGACTTTAAAGGATTTTCAAATTAAGGCGTCTGAAAGGAGGCTTGCAGCTGTTCCCGAACAACCAAATAAAAGTTTTTGTTTTTTTGTTTTTTTTACTAATTGCTGCCGGACAGAAGAATCGATGTGTTTATTGAGTGTGTTAAACACAGGGCACAAAAAACAGGTTGATTTCTGGGTGAAATAAATACAGCTGCAGATATTTTGGCGTATATTTTGCTAGAGGTCGAGTGCAATTTACTGTAATTTTGTTTTATAGCTTGCTTACTGTTTTAACGACTGTTTTTAATGTTTTAATCACTTGTCCTTTTCTTTTTCCTGATGTTTTGATGCTTTTAATGGTTTTATGTGAAGCACTTTTGAATTGCCTTGTTGTTCAAATAAACTCGTAAAACACATCTTCTGACGACACTTAGAGGTCTGAGTCACAGTCCAAAAAAAAAAAAAAGTTTCTAAGCTTCTCATATAACCTTCTTAAATTTGATGTTTTTGTTGATTTGAATTCATCTTACAGGTTAAATCTTCCTTCATTTGAGAGTTAAACAGTTTAACTCAAAGCTCAACTGTGGTTACCATCTCATCTCTGTCAGCTTTGTGTTATTGCTGTGATCGTTTGTTTTTATTTGTTCAGCCTCAAATGATTTCTTCTGGAGTCCACGAGTACTTTTAGCTCACCATCAGGGTCGGATGTTAATCGCAGGTGTTGGCTTTCAGGTTTCTGGGAACATTTTTCCTTCCAAACTCGTGATTGGTTTCGGTTCGGTTGTGCTTTAAAAAAAAAAAAAAAAAAAAAAAAAAAAATACAGTGTTCCAGTTTAAATTCAAGTTACGTTGAATTACTTTTAGTAAAAGTTTGACAGAAATCACTTTTTCAGCTTTTAATGCCTATTTTAAAACATTTGTGAGAAACAAAATGAATCAAACTTTTTATGAAGTAAACAAAAAACAGTTAAATATTTAAAACTGCAAGCAGTGATGTACGGGCCCTCGCACTCCGGCGCGCCTCCTCCCTGAAGCCGTCTCCCCGACGTGCAGCGCGCAAGGGACCAGGTATACCCGCTTAAAGTTGCTATTTTTGTCTCGTTTCCTGTCTCCAGCAGGGGGCGCTGGCGATCCGTTTGGCCACGCCCACTCACAAAACACATCAGATGTATCGTCTCACCACGGAAAATGTATGTGACACGTTTCGTGAGGTTTCAAGCATCCTTTGACCTTAAACATCAACTTCCTGTGTCACGGCGAGACATCCAACTTTGCCGTATCGTCACGGCGACGCCCATTGACAAAGTCGAACAAATGTCTCAATATATCATCAACTACATATTTAGGTTATTGTGACCCGACTTTACGTTCATGTGATCAACCAGCTCGACGTAGAATGTGAAAGTATGAAAAGTGTCATTTCCGGTGGCCAACAGGGGGCGCTATGACTATGAGCGAATATTACCCCACAGGTGTCTTCAGGGCGGGGCTGTTATCATACCTGTGATGTTTGGAGAAGGTCGGTCCATGTGCATAAGATTTAAAGCAACTCGTAGTTTCATGGCGAGACACTCAAAATGGCCGCCTCTTTACGGGCACACGTATCGACGAAAACAAATTATTTTGATAACTTTAAATCCCAAACATGTTTTCTATCCATAGAAACTAAATTCAAGTCGGTCCGACAAAATCCCTCGGAGGAGTTCGACAAAGTACAACGTGTCAGAATCGCCCAAAATGGCGACTAAATTCAAAATGGTGGACTTCCCGTCGAGTTGACGTAACGGTGCAGTGTAACTTTTTTGTGCGTCTCGGTGCGATACACGTGTCCACCGGATTTCGTGAATTTAGGTAGATGTGGCCGCCGGGGCATCTCTGTAGGGGGCGCTCTCGAGCCGTTTGGCCACGCCCACTTGCGACTCCACTAGAATTAGAAATTTTTCACAGGCAGACATACGTGTATCCACTTTCATGAGTTTTTGAATATGATAAAGCCTTCAAAAAGGAAAATCACTTTACGTAATAATAATAATAATAATAATAATAATAATAATAACAACATCTCGCGCACTAATAAATGAATAATACAATAAGCAGCAAGTGTGGCTGCAGCTTCAAGAGTCGTTGTTTTTTTTGTTTTTTACCACAGTAACTTGTCGTCACATTTCCTCAACGTGAAGAAGGAGAAGGAGGAGAAGGAGGAGAAGAAGGAGGCGACACCCACCTGCTGCACGTACTGAGGGACGTCTTCCACCTGCTCGAAAGAGGACTCGTTCGGCGTGAGCATGAAGAAAATGGACCTGAACCCACTGGACACGGAACCGAGCTCCACCGCCGCAGACATGGTCGTCAGCTCCCCTCTTTCTGTTACCTGAGTCAGGTGTGTGTTAAAAAAATAAATAAATAAATAAATAAAAAAATAGCAGAAGTTTTCTTTTTCTTCTTCTTAAATGTCCAGCTCCGGTTGTTTTTTTTTTTTTTTTGAAGTTGAAGTAGGTCAGTTACGAAATGAAGAGCGCGCGAGGTGATCCGCAAACTGTTCACGTGCTGCAAAAAATAACAACCTAAAAAAAGACCAACATGTCCGTGACGGTTTAAAAGTGTCCCGAGTTACTGAGACTCGACTTATTAACGCAGCCGCTTGTTTACCTTTCGTCGGGGTGAGACGCCCACGTCACGTAATCTCGCGAGAGTTGATGTGGTTCACGCCGTCTGCTGTTTACAAGTACTAAGAGCGTGCAAATTTGAGCAGGTTCATGGTCACTCAATGTCATGTTAGGTAATTGTTATACAAGTATGACTTATGCACGGCCCATATATACTGAAGGACATAACCAGGGCCGTAAACCAGGATTTTAAGGGGCTGGGGGATCCTTTACACTAAACTTTTTTTTTTTTTTTTCTCAAGTTTTGACATTTTCATGTTTATTTTGACTAAACATATATATATTTTTTTCAGAATGCAGTTTTTTGTTTGTTAGTGGTCAAATTTAAAGGAACAGGTCAACATTTTACAGAAGAAGATTATAGGGACTGGACAGGAGAATCGTGTACATACACGCGACGAACTGTCCTTCCTTTATAATCGGCGGCGGGTTGTAATGCGTTACTCCTGCCAGAAGGTGGCGGCCATGCAACCTAAAAGCTTTTTTTTTTTTTTCCATTGAAAAACAAATAAAATAAAAGGAGCAGAAGAACAAACATTGATGCCGCGGTGCGAACAGGATGTCTTTGTGCTCATATCGTCTCTTTAGTAGCTTTTTTTTTTTTTTGGTGTCTTTGTTATTTTTTACGACTCGGTGGAAAGTTTTTCGTTTTCTATTATTCCGCGGCCATTTTGCACCCGTTTCTATTCATTTCTTTACTGTCGTTCGGCATGTCTCTCCGTCGTGTGGTGGCCGAACCCGCCTCCACCTGTTTTCAGTCTTTATGCTTTAAGTTTTTTTTTTTTTTTTTTCATTCAACTCTCCACCAGACGAGCTAATGAGCTTCAGCCTCGAGTCGAAACATTAACATGAAGAAACACTTCGGGCGATTTGGTCGCTGCGGGGAGGCGAGCGTGCGCTGAATATTTAAAGCTCAGCGGAAGAAGTGAGTTTGTGAAAACTCTGCACTGAATTACAGCTGCAAAGTAAAAAAGAAAAAGAAAATGGATCATCCTCTGGGATACTTTTTTTTTTGGGGGGGAGGTGGGGTTAAATCCCTCCAACGTCTTTGCGAGGTTTCCTCTTGGACACATTAGAATGCACGATCACAAAAAGCGCTGAAAGACGAGATCGAGGTCGTGAAATTATTCTGAACCGGGTCGGTTCTGGAACAGAATCTGATCCCCCGTGCGGGTTTTTTCTCTGGCAGCGGTCCCGACTCCCCCCTCCCCCCCCCTCCTCCAGGCAAAAAAACCTTTCAGCAATGCAGCCACATTACCAGCTTCTCTACAACTCACTGCTTCATACCCCCCCCCCTCCGGATTCACACGGCTGCACAGAAGGAAGAAAAAAAACAAATTATACATAAGAAATATTTTCACCACTGGTTAAATTTTTTTTTATTCAATTTGTCCCTGAAAAAGATTTAATAAAACACTTATTTCAGGTTTCAGATTTTGTCTTCTGAGTGTCGGCTGACGTATAGAACAACCTGTTAAGGTTTAAGACGATAGTGAGGGATTATTTACACATCATTTTTTTTTTTTTTTTTATATTAGCGGGGGCAAAAAAAAAAAAAAAAAAATTGATTTCCCCCGGGCACTTCGATTGGATCAATAATTTACATTTTTATACAGTAGAAACCTCCGGAGGTGCGAGACTTGTATGTTGAAACAGTGCAAATCGGAGCCTCGGCCTGCTTCCCCCCCACTTCGGGGCGCGAACGTGGAATGTTAGCAAACAGTTTTTAACTGAACGTGACCGAATCTCCGACCACGACATCACGTTAAATATTTATAATGTTCCTTTTTTTTTTTTTTTTCTGCCATTTTGTCGAGGTCATTTTTAAAAAAAAATTTTTTTTTTTTAAACCAATGGTACTTTGAAAGACTTTTTTTTGTGCTTGAAATTTACATTTGCGTGACGACTCCGTTTTTTTTTTTTTTTTTTTTTCTAACATACAATCACTCCTCTGTACGTCTGTACACTTATTTAGCGTCGTTAGCGTGACGATCGGGCAAATCAGCAGTCCGTCTGGGGACGGTCCTGAGGCGGGGGGCGGTGCCTGAACTCTGTAGGGGCTGTGTGGAGGAGGGGGGGGGGGGGGGTCACTGATGCGTCTCCATCATAAGTGAGCGTGCTCGGAGCTCTGGTCGCTGTCGTGACTGTCCTCGTTGGCTAAGGAGTCCGTGGAGTGGTGCAGCGCCGCGATGCCGGAGAACTCCGACGGCAGCAGCGTCCCCTTTTTCACATTCACCAGTTCTTTCTCCCGCGCCGCCGCCCCCTGCTGGCCACCTTTCACCCGTTTCCACTTCATCCTCCGGTTCTGGAACCACACCTTCACCTAGCGGGACGTGGAAAGGAAAATAAATAAATAATGTCACATTCAGCACTTCTCCCCCCCCCACCCCTCCTCCCCTTTAAAGGTCAGGGAAAAAAAGGACAGCAACTTTCTCTCAGCTATTTTCTACGGCGGCAATTATGCAGTGGATCTGCTGTTCCATCTGCTGCTCGGCGTCTCGCCGCTTTTCCCTGACTCAGCGGCCTCCCCCGTATTTACGTCTCTCAGATTGATGATTAAGCTGTTGCTTAAAACGGTTTACACGTCAAGAAGCAGCAGCAGCAGCAGAGGCTCGCTGAAGGGAGGGAGGTGGGGAGGGTGGAGGAGGTGGAGGAGGTGGAGGGGTCGGGTGGGTTTATTTTTGGGGAGTGTCATTCCGAGGGGACCCGAGCGGCGGTCACATGTTCAGGAAGTCAGTTCGACAGCACAGACGTTTGTCTTGAGCCCGAGTATCGGCTCCTTTACAAGCCTCGAGGCCCTTTTTCTGAAAGCAGCAAAAAAAAAAAAATAAAAAAAAAAGGTAATGGTTTATTTATGGCTCTAATATCAACACAGACGTGTTATTCTCACGGGAGGGCGGGGGGGGGGGGGCAGCATTCACACTCACTGGTGACACTCAAGAGACTCCTGAGCTCAGCGCCCGGGCAGGAGAAGTGCTGACGCGGAGGTTCGCGATGGCTCATTTAAACCTCAGTGCAGCACCAACGGGGGCCGCTCGAGAAACGTACCCACAAAACACTCTACCGATGCAAGAAATCAACGCACGTAAAGGACACGACCACAACTCAATCAGTTTGATTTGGTTTTCAAGCCCAAATTTTTTTTAGACTTTTAGGCTCAAAGTTAAAAAAAAAAAAAGACGTCAAATTGTTTGGTGGTTTTACAGCTTTTTATCGCCAATTTGCTCCTCGTATCTACTTCACCATGAAATAACCTCTTTTAAATGCTGTTAAAAACATTTGTATTTAAGGTCTCTGGAAAAACATCTATTTTCAACCTAATTCAGCCTGGTTTTAAAGTCTGGTTTTAAAGTCTGGTTTTAAAGTCTGGTTTAACCTCCCTGAGCGTGCACGAGGTGAGAAATATTCCAGCTTCCAACAAAGACCTAAAAACATCCATCAGGCTTCTCCAAACAGCTCACGCAACAATAAATCAAGGTCCGCGAGGAGTAAAAAATAAAAGAAGCTCAATGTGACAGCGCAGGTTTACAACTCGCTTCACTTTGAAAAATCCCTAAAAAAAAAAACACACACACACCTGAAGAAAATAAAAAATCATCCGCCGTAAAAGTCAAATTTCTCTTTTAAGACACTTTTTATCTGAAGATCCTTAAACAGCATCAACGAGTGTTGGACGTTAGAATCGAGCCTCTCTGATTGTTTTCAGCTGAATTATCAATGACGTTTAGATATGAAATGTTTACTTACTGAAGTAAAGCAGTTGTAGGACGACAGATTTAAGTCACTTTTGATGTTTTTTGAGACATTTCACGACCCAGAAACTCAAACGTGTTCCTCCAACTCTTAGACTTCTGTTGCTTTATAACTTCCTTTTTGAATAAATTGAAAAATTGGGATCGTTGATCCGTATTTTGCACTAAATTGACTCAAATTCACCTGTTTTATCTCTTCGGGGGACCCACGTCATGTTCCTGAATTGTTGTGCGATCACCGAGGTCGACTGACCTTTCCGGTTGTCCCCAGATCGAGGTTAAAAACTGAAAGGGGACAGTTGCATCGTGTAACTGCTTTCGAAAAGGCGCTTTATAAATAAACTTAACTTCCTTACTTTTTTTTCTTTTGTTCATCTGTCTTTTATAAAACACTTTCTCACGTCAAAACATTTGTATATGTGACAGGTGTAACTAAAAGCAGAAGTGATGACTCATGTAGCGCCTTTAAACCAGTATGCATGATAAAAAGCAGGAGCCCGGTAGATGGTATCTGTTTACACCTGCTTTTACGAAGGTCTATTAAACCTTATTATTCACCTTAAGTGGAGTAACGTTGACTTAAAAAAATAAAATAAAAGCTTGTTTCTGTAGTTTTGGATGACGCAGTCGTTCAACTTCTTAATTTAACATAGAGACGTCTCGTTTTTTTTTTACAATGACTCGCTTAGACAGCGCACTTCCTCCCCCCCAAAAATAAAAAAAAAATAAAAAACCCGTCTCCCTGCCTCCGCCCTGGAAGAAACAGACAGGAACATCTGGAATATGATAGTCCCCGTCACACACAAGGCCACATCTGGAGCACCACGTTACAAAAACACAGTAGCGAGCTGAAAAGCCTCCTCGTCGTCTCGGGGGCCGCCTCTGTTTTCACAACATGGCATTAACGTGCTAATGTGAGGGCGGGGGATGGAGAGGGTGGAGGGGGCGGGGGCGGGGGGGTTGGTTGGATGAACCTACCTGTCTTTCGGTGAGGTCGAGGTTGACGGCGATCTCGTAGCGCCTTAGCCGGGTCAGGTAGTTGTGGTGGGCGAACTCGGCCTCCAGCTCTCGGATCTGCTCCTTGGTGAACGCCGTCCTCTCCTTCCTGGGTTTGCTGCTCACGTCCGACTTGTAATTCCCGTCCTGGGACTCTGAAACCGAACACCAACACAGGTTTTTTTTTTTTTTTGTGGAGCAGATTTATATGCAGCAAAAAAAAAATTAAAATAAAAGGCAAATGTTATGTGGCAGGTGCAAGTCAGCAGGAGGGGAAAAGGGAAAAGGAGGCAAAGGTAAAAGAAAAAAAGGGGAGAAACAATGGGAGCTGTCAGTCACACTTTATTGTTCAGTCATTGTTTATGAATACTTTAAGTGGCTGGAAGGACTCGTGGGCGGCAACACATGTGTCTGACTGCGGCAGCTGGGCTCATATACCGCTAGCATGGCTTTAATTTGTCTTGAAGAAAGTCTGCTTTCCTCGGCTTCATTTCTTTTAATATGGAACCAAACAACGAGCGAAGCGAAATCGGACAAAGTACGACAACTTTGCAAGAGGTTTGTTGTTGTTGTTTTTTCCTTCCTCTGTGTATTTTAAGTCCAGAAAGTCAGTCAAACAATAAAACTGCCGTAAACGGACGAGCTCGTCACCCCGAACCGAAGAAAGTACTTTTTTTTGTTGTTTTTTTTGTAGTTCCACAAACTTTCCGTAGAAAAAAAAAAAAAAGAAGAAAAAAAAAAAAAAGACACACATCTGGTTGAAAACTTTCCTATTGTGAGCAGCCCTTTGTGGTTTTTCCCTGTTGGACGCGCTTCAGCTGCACGTCGCACTCGGCAGCGATCGCGTGCTAATTCATCTGCGGTCCTGTTCTTGTAGTTGTGTGTTAATCCAACAGGCCTGCGTCAAGCCAAACTGTAAATAGTCCTGCAGCTCCGGGAGCCAGATTTCCATGTCGTAGGAGGAGGAACTATCTCTGCACCTAAGAACCCCCCTCCCCAACACACACAGCTGGAACCCCTGCTGCTTCTGTTTTCTATCACCAGGAAAAAAAAATCCTCCTTTTAATTAAGTGGATGTTTTTTGTTTTTTTTTTTTCCAGAGCGAAGCCTGAAGAGAAGATGAGGGGTAAAATAAAAAAAAAAGAAAAGGGGAAGTTATATTTGTCACGGACGAAACAAAACAGATATATATATAAAAAAAAAAAAAAAAAAAAAAAAACGGAAAGAATTTCCACTCAGATTTTATGAAATGAAACGAGATCGTCGCTCGAGTCCGGCTCGCGCCCTTTGACCTCTCCAGTCCACCTCCCTGTAATTTCCAAACCGAAGCGGAGGTGCCCTTCAGACGCGTCCGCCTCGGCTCTCGGGTAAACACAGACGCCGTGTGAAGAGGAACAACAACAACAAAAATAAAAAGCACGACTGGAGTTAAAAAAACGAGCGTCGGGCTTTTATGACGCGGCCGCTAACACCGCAGCAATTAGGTCGCTCCACTGTAACTTTCATCTGTCCACAAAAAAAAAACACACACAAAAAATAAAAAGGAGCAATAATATGAGAAAAATCCAGGCAGCCAGACGGGGGCGGGTCGTTACGGGCGCCGCCATCAACCCGACGCGGAGCGGGACGGACGGATGCCGTCCGGGAAAATAGCCCGAGAACCCGCGATGAAGGGAGTGAAAAGCTGTGATTTATTTTTCTTTTGCGTATACAAGAAAAACGCAACGATACGTCCACGTTGTCGTCGATGTTGTTGTTGTTGTTGTTGTTGTTTTTAAAACGAGAGGCTTTCGTTTGCTCCTTTTTACAACAAAATAAGACTTCGGGCACTTTTTATTGTTCCAGACAGAAACCACTCCCACGACACCTCGCTACAAAACCAAGCAGGTAACACCGCCCCCCCCCCGCCCCCTTTGAAACCAGACACCCTGACTCATACCCCCCCCCCACCACCACCACTGGAGGAAACAATCACAAGCAGGTTATTACACGGCAGAAAGTCAAGATGCTTCATATTAGTTTTTTTGTTGTTGTTATTATTTCTGTATCTAAATTCAGGTTTCGGGTCCAGATGGTTGAAATCTAATCAGAAGCTCTGTATCTCGTGCGACGGGGGCCGATATTTAGACAGCTGATTGAGTCGGCGGCCTCGTTAGACGATAATCAGTGCGTGATTGGCGTTAAGGCACGGCACATGCAACGAGTGTGGGGGTGAAGCATCGTCGGAGGGGGATGTGGGATTTGGAGGCAGAGGCTCGGTTTCCCAACGATTTGACAAACGAGGAGAGGAAATAGGAGGTCGGGCGTTCAATTAATGGATTAAATATACTCGTGCGGCGGTTTACGTGCGGATAACTGGAGATTTAACACAAACTTAAACCATCAAAATTCATGTTGAGCTTTGGGGGAAAGAAAAAAAAAAAAAAAGGTCATTATTTGTGGGTTATTTTATCGTGCAGGGATCAGGGGATGTGGGTTTTAAACGGCATCATCTCCTGTGGCCGTTTGATTGCGTGTTAATTAACAGCCAGTTTAGAGTTCATTCCATTATATTGTGCAAACTTCATCAGGATCAGTTGTCAGGAGGGGAACGGTCGGCCTCGCAACCGGCATCCTGCACGACGACTAATTAATGTGAATATCAACAGTCAAGTGCGTGCGATGCCAAGTCTTAATACAAAGAGGCCTTAAAAAAAAAAAAAAAAGAAAAAAAAAAAAAGGGGTGGGGGGGGGATCAGTGCCGAAGGGCCCTCGTGATCCTCAAATGGACAGAGGAGGACGGTCGAACACGGTTTCGCCTGGAAACTAAGATCACGTTCCCGGCGAGAACTCCAACGACCCGAGCTCGGCAAGTTTGTCACCGCTGTGATTGATTGTTGTGACCGCAGGCTGGAGACGTCGGGGAGGGCGAGTTATCTATCGGGGGGGGGGGGGGGGGGTCCGGGAGGAGGCATTTGGGTTTTATAAATGTGTGGAGAGAATACGGGTTCATGAACACTGCGGTTTCTAGTTTTTCTACATGATCAGTTCTTGCGACTCTACGTCATTTAAAACATTTACATGCACAATTTAGGGATGTTTTTGTTGTTGTTGTGGTTTTTAAGGGAGCCTGAAGCTGCAGAAACACAAATTTTACAAAGTTACAAATTCAATAACAACTACAGAAAAAGTGTCCTTAAAGCTCAAAGCCTTTGAACACAGTTCACTACATATATATATATACTTACAAATGTATATATTTATATATATATATATATATATATATATATATATATATATATATATACTGGTCATCTCCAGACTGGTCCTTTAAGTATTTTTCAAAGCACAAGTTGGGATGTTTTCTTTAGATATTAAAATAATAATTTCTTTCATGATTAATAACAACAGATAAAGGCATTTTTGCAAACTACGAGCAAGAGTCCTATTAAACTTTGACACTGAATAATTCTCGTTCATTTCAGTTCAGTAAACCTGACTGTGATTTATTTTAACCTGACAGATTTAGAGGAGAAAAAAAAAAAAACAACAAAAAAAAAAAAAAGGGGCTGAAAAGCCATCCGGGGGTGTTTAGTGTGGTGCGAGGCGCTGGTGTAGTCTTTTTACAATCCGTGACATTAATTCTTTACCGTGTGCCTCATTCTCTTTCCCTCTGAGGAGCGTCGCAACCAACCAGATGTGATTTTTTTTTTTTTTTAAACTAAACATGCCAGTAAGTCAGATGTGCCTCGCGCCGGTTCTGATGTGCCCATTTTTAAAAAAAAAAAACATTTTTGTGTGTGTTTTCTCGCTCCACGCTGCAGGCGGCAGGCGGACCGTCAGCCGACACCTACGAACTGCTTCTCACACAGTTTTCTTGTTTTTCTATCGGAGCTGCAGAATTCTCGGCGGCCGAGGCGTCGAGTGATTTAGAGTGACGCGAACAGATGTTTGTGTTATTCTTCAGCTCGGCGTGGAATTTCGTAAAATGCTGATATTTATGTTAAAAGTGTTTATCTAACAAAAAAAAACAAGAAAAGACGCGCTGGAAATGCCTGCGGAGAGCTCAGCAATGTTGCGATAAATGTCCAAAAACTTTCTTTTTTTTTAATATTTGGAGAAAAACTATGAGAACAATAATTTAAAAAAAAAAACAACAACTCTAAAAGTGTTTCGCCTTCGTTAAAAATTGAAACTTCTGTCCCGACTCTTCTTACCTGAACTGTCACTTTTCCTTTTGCCGTTCCTCTTCTCGGCCTCAGCAGGTGACAGAGTCTGTCTGCCAAAGTCGGCAGGCACGCAGGAGGCCCCCGTGGGGGTGCTGCCGCTGCCCAGACTCGGGGTGCTGGCACACATACTGGGCCCGCCGGGGTGCCCCAGGTCCGGAGGCGTGGGCCCGTTGTCGTGGGACGAGTGGGAGTGCGGGTGGCAGAGGCTGTGGCGCGAGCCGCCGCCGCCGGCGACGGCATCTGTGGGATGTGCCAGGACGCGTGGTGCTGAGGCGGGTGGTGATGCTGCTGCGAGGGCAGGTGGCCGCGGTGGGGGTGGGGGGGGTGGTGGTGGTGGTGGTGGTGGTGCTGTCCGGGGAACAGGCCGCCGCCGCCGTCGTCGCCCGGGTAGCTGGAGATGATGCAGGGCGACGGCGAGGAGGTGGAGGACGAGGACGAGGAGGAGGCCAGGTCCGGGTAGGAGACGTGGTCCGAGCGTCCGTGGAGAGTCAGGGGCGACTGGGTGAAGGCGGGATGAAGGGCCTGCGCCGGGGCGTGGGGGCTCCGCAGGCAGCCGAACAGCGTGTGATCCATCGTGTGCAAAAACACACACACACACACACACACACACACACACACACACACACACACACACTCACACACTCACTCACACACACACACACGGGCCCTTCCAGGAAAGGTGAGAAGGGCAAGTGAAAGCAGGTAAAGTTACTAAATCAACCAGAAACAGAAAAAGATCACAAGCACATATCCGAGATGCTTCTCTCTCTCTTTTTTTGTTTGTTTTGTTTTTCTTCTCCTTCCTCCTTCGACTATCCACAAAACTTCTCCTCTCAGTCAGAAAAGTGGAACAGTCAAGAGAGCAGAAAAGCAAAATGTGTTTTGAAACCGGGGGCGTCCTGCGATAATCCGGAGCGTGCGGCCGGTTGCCAGGCTGGTCGCAGGATAAACAGTCAGCCCGGGGGTGAGCTGCAGCGAGAGCCTCTCGGATGTCGGGAGGAGTGGGAGACTGGAGCTCGAGGCAGGAAGGAGGTTCCTAGGAACTGCAGAACGAAGGGGAGCCGGCGGAGGGGATGTTATAAATAGGGTGTAACGTGAGAGGGAGGCTGGGTCACAGACTCGCATAGGCGCTACTGACCACATACATATGATCGCCCCTCCAAAAAGCACAGCACAATAAATCTGCACTATTAAAATGGCTGAGCCTCAGGAAAAGAAGGCAATTTATTTTGGACTTGGATCTGACCTCCGGTGGCCATCTTTTTTTTTTTTTTCTTTTTTTCCTTCAAGAAAAAAGAAAACACAGCTTTAACAGTGGATGGGTGGGGTCAGGGAGGGGGGGGGGTGGAAGGTGTGGGGGTGGGGGGGTCGTATGAGGGGAAGTGGAGGGACTCAAGGGTGGAGTGGGGAGGTGTCAGAGGTTAATTAAGCATGTCACCCTGTCTTTGTCAGCGTTGACCCCTTTCAGATACGCTGTGGAAGCAGGCGAGGACGCTTCCACGAACGGTTTCCATCGTTCGGTCCGCTCGTCTGATGTTGAACCGCTCCAGTTCATTCACCGTGTGCCTGACCTTCCCTCCCGCTTAAAGCAAAATATGTTTTATTCTATTATAGCCATTTATAAGTACAATATATATATCTATATATAGACTGAAATGTGAAAACAAACAAACAAAAGTTGACCTGCTACCTCAAAAAAAACAACAACAGAGAACCAAAGTTCATTCTGATGTTGTTTCACCGAACGATTTGAGTGTTGTTGTCTTTTTTTTTTTTTTTTTTACAAATGGTGTTTATCTCATTTTGAAATGAAACACATCATCAAACTGACCAACACTTGAATATAGACACCGTTTGGACTTTTTCTACGAGGTCACGAAGGTCAAAGTCTGTTTTTTTTTTTTTTAATATATTCCAAAAAGCTGCATTTAATAAACACATTCAGTTACTTTTGAGATTATCTGTAATTTAAAAATAACTTTTTAAGATGTCAATACCATGGAATCAGATCGCTCACAATTTTCTATTGTTATTTTAAAATACTGTTTTAAAGCGCTTAAAGTCTGAGAGACCAGAAGAAATGTCCCCCAGAAATCCCCGGAGATCATTTAAGATAAAATATTTCAACCACCTAAAAATACATCAAGCACTCGCGTCACACGTCGTCATCACTCACGTCGGTGTCTCAGTACATAAATTTGACCATTTCAAAGTTACATTTTCAAGGAGTAAAGTAGAAATAAAAAGCCGGTAAACATCTTGAAATGTGTCTCCGATTTATCTTAGTCTCACTAATTATTACTATCTGAAGTTATATGATGGCTCAAGACATTTATTTATTTATACAATCGCTCTCGAACTCAATGACATCATTTCTGATACAAAGACAGACAATATGGAAATGTAAAGATGATAAATAATCCGGATTTAATCCGGGAAGTGACAAAAGTCTGGTTTTATGTAATTGCAGCAGACAATTAAAAATCTTACAAATCAATATTTATTGCACTTTGATTAAAGATAAAGATGAATAACCACTTGACACACATTCCCCCTTCTTTAAAAACTTAAAGCAACGTCGGTCACAGCGTCCACGATATTGTGTATTGATCGGAGTGTAAAATTAAAGGAATATATACTGTATAAATTAAAAACAAATCAAACATAAAGCACACATAAATCTGCGTCAGAGTTTCCGAGGCTCGGTCGGGTTCTTTTTTTTTTTTTTAACGGTGGGACGGTCACAATAACTCGCCTCCTCTGGGGGATCCGTTTGGACGAAGGCGGGCTGTGCCACGGGGCTCCGTGGGCCGCCGGAGAAAGGAAATTAATTCCTCTTTGAGAGAAAATGACTTTAACAGATAGCAGGGCTGAGGCAGGCGGTAACTTTGCCCCCCCCCCACCACCACCACCACCACACACACACACACACACACACACCTCCTCCTCCTCCTCCTCTAGTCCCTCCGAAGCCTCCGAAAGGCAGCAGAGGCAAAGCGCGGCAGAGGAAAGGCACCTTATAGGTGAGTGAGTGTCAAACTCTTCTACTGTTTATCTTACAAATTAAGGCTATTAGCAGGTTAGCCCGGGCGGTATATTCGCTCAGGGCCCTCGAGCAGGTATTAATACACACATGTTTCCAATCCGCTCTCGGGTCTCACGGCGGCGCTGATGGCCCGGGTCTTTTACAGTCAGTTACAGTCTTTGCCCCCCTTGTGAGCTATATGAGGCAAAAATCTCAGTGTGTGGGAAATAGGGACACACACACACACACACACACACACACACACACACACTGGGCCAATACTGGACTTTTATTGTGAAAATACGAGGCATCACTCGTCATGTCAACCACTTCCGCATCAATTAAATGCTACTATCTCTACACATTTTACTCTTTTAATTTGTGAGTTATTGTTTTGGTTTTTTTCCACTTTGCTGTATCCTTAAATCTCTTCCCTGAATTATCGAGGGGGAATTTAACAAGCTGCCAACCTCAAAATAAAATGTCTTTAGTTCAGATTGCGTGAGTTTTAGTGTCCCATGATGCAATTTCTGTCTAAATTGAGCAAAACTTGAAAAGGAAAACTTCTTATTTATTTTTGGTTTTTAAGCTATTGTAAATATTGACACAAACATTCCAGTGATATGGATCCAAAACTACCAGCGCTGGCGTCCAGAAGAAGCACATATTTGTCTAACTTTCCAGGGGGGTGACGTGTGAAATGAAATGGGGGATTTAAAAAAAAAAAAAAAAAAAAAAAAAAAAACAGGAGACGAGCAGGTTTTATAAATGTCAGCAGGTGTAACGCTTTTAAAAAGGAGTAAAAGGAGAGGATGCCGAGAGCTTTTTTGTTTGTTCGTTCGTGCAGATCGTGACTCCGTGACGGGCCGGGGGAGGGGTTGGGAGGGGAGGGGGAGGCCGGGTTGGGGGGGTGTTTTCCTCGTAGTAGACAGAAACCGAAGGTGGAACCAACCTGTGGCTGTCAGTCACACACACGCAGGCAGGAAGGGTTACAGCCGAACGCAGCTCGGTGTCACCAAAACAAACTACTGCAACGACCACATCGGCCCTTTTTTTTTTTTTTTTTTTTTTTTAAGTTGCTGCCGTGTTCAAAAAAAATAAGCAAAACTTCACTCCTGGATAACGTTCGAGTTACTGCACTCGGCAGCAGTGACTTCTGTGGCTTCTACTTTAAAAATAAAAGAGCACACTGAAAAATTAGAGCAGCCTTTGAGGTGTCTTTTAAAAGCTCCTAAAGTTTAACAAAATCAAGGATCGTTGTTTTTTTTTAAATCTATTTTTTTTTAGGCCACATAAGCAGCTAACAAAAGGCTTAAAACACACTTCGTAAGACCAGTGAGCATTCAATTTATGTGCCTACAAATATAACTCCTCCTGTGAGTGTCCACAAGTCATATAAAACATATAAATCACGACAATATAGTAAAATACATGACCTTCAATGTGAAATATGTCTTTGTATGGCAAGTCTTTGTGTGTCAAGTTAGACTCATATTTTCTGCTAATAAACATTTGAAACGTCCTTATAGCCACGTACATTGGAGCGTGTCATAATCCGTTTTTTGTTTTTTTTACATGTTCATATAGTGTTTCTAAGTTGGGGTTAAAATACGAAGAGGTTGTGTTTGATGACCCTAAAAGGTCAAATCTGAAGTAAATGCGAGCATCGCTGACTGATAACTGTAATAGCTGCACGGTACGGTACGACGCTCGCTCTCCAACGGCCGTGTGATTACAAATTTAAATCCCTTTTAGCTGTTTTATTTACTTTTTTTTTTTTTTTTTTTTGTCGCCACTTGCTGCACTTTGCTTCCCTAAAGTTCACCAGCCTCCGGATGTGTAGCACGCCTCGCCGCAGGAAAAAAAAAAAAAGAAGCTTTTGATGTAGCCGGCGGCTTCAGAGTATAATAAGAGCATTTCAAACTAAAAAAAAAAAAAGTGTGTGTGTGGAATCATTATTAGACATTTTCCTCTTGTTTAAGCCTCCAGTTAATATGGAAACCTTTCAGAGCGTATAACACTCAGCAGAGCTTCCCTCCATGTGTAAATCACGCAGCCGAGCACGGTGAGATTAAGACGTGATGCGTTTCGTAGCCGGCAGTAAAACCTCATGAAGAAGACGTACTGAGTCAGCGTCACCCTTGTAAATAAATTAAAAAAAAAGGAAACCTGCGCAAGAGCGGAGATTTTTGTATTTATTTATTTTTTGTCACGAGGTTGAATACGACGGAAGATTTTTCGCTCTTTTTTAAAAAAAATTATTACGAGATTTCAAAAAACCTGACGTCTGATGTTGAAAGTCGCTCTTTCAGCGACAGTGAAATTCAATACAATTTTATTATAAGTAAAAAAAAATTAAATAAATCAGCATCTGAAATGGTCCCAGAACAATCAGCAAAGAAACAAATAACAAATATATATATATATATATATATATATATATATATATATATATATATATATATATATATATATATATATATATATATATATATATATATATATATATATATATATATATATATATATATATAACAAACAAAACAAAAAAAACCACGAAGGCCCATTTCTTTTTTTGGGGGGGGACGGATTAATTCAAATAAACTTTTCAGAGCTGAGATTCTTCATCATGTGAAGATCCTGAAACGTCCGCTCAGCTTCAAATGTAAACGACACGTCTCCCCTGGTGTTTTGATCCTGTGACTAACAACGGAGACGGAGACGGGTGTCGGGAGCGTTTTGAGATGAGGCGCGGAAACCGTCGCCGCCGCTCATTTCCTTTCAAACTCTCAGCCGCAGATTTACAGCAGTTGTCAGGGACGTTGTCCGTGCGCGAGGAAGAGCGGGACGTCGGGTGAATTATGACGAAGACGGACAGTAAATGTTGTCTCCGTTTACAGCTGGGTTACATTGAAGAGAACAGCAGCCTGCTCGGGGAGTGACAGCACCAACGCATTAAGTGGTGGGGAACCGGGGTGGGGTGGTGGGATGGTGGGGGCGGGTGGGGCGGGTGGGGGCTTCCAAAAGCATTTGTCATTTTTTAAATCTCACTTCTTTTGGCTTGAAGTGGACGAAAAACCGTTTCGCGTATTCACTCGGAGATTTTACGGATTTCCGTTTGCATGAGGGCAAAAAAAATAAGTTGTGAGGGGGAAAGTTTTAAATACAGTTCAAATTATTTTGCTTTCAAGAACATTTATGGAAATTGAGGTAGCAGACTCGCTTTTAATCAAACTTGCTGATTGAGGGCAGAAACCCAACTTTAAAATAATATTTGTATTCATTTTTGGAGTGTTACTAGGAAACTCTTTCTCAATCGTTTCTTTAATTTATTTCAAACTGATTTAATGGTAATTTGCTGTATTTTCAATCACATGAAAGAAGTCAAAGTAGTTTTTCTTCTGACAAATTCAAAAATCAAAGATTAAAAATAAGCCTACCAAAAGAAGCCGCATGATGTCTTGGTGAAGAAATGTGCCTGCGGAGTCTGTTTTGCTGCTCTAAAAGGTGTCATCTGACACACTTTGCTGCTCTTAGGTGGCCATTTTCTGAGCCTGTAATGGCCGCGGACAGCCCGGGGGTGAGATCATCATCTATAATGGGGGGGTGGGAGCCCCCCCCCACCCCCCCACCCCTACCCTCCTCCGCCTCCTCCAGCTCGAAAGGCGCTGGAGCCTGAGTAGAGGCGTGTGATGCTGTGCAGGGCCCCCGCGCCGAGTTCAGACCACACCTCAAACAGCCCGGGGTCGGCCGCATTAAAAAAAAAAACTCCATTTAGATCAGGACCCGGCGCGGCCGCCAAAAAAACCCAAAAGCGGCACCGACCTCAGCCAGCCGCAAAGCGCTAAAGCTCGTTTCCTCCCAGACTAAATTTGTAAAACGCTCCCTCCTTCATTTTTCGGCCCCTTCACACTCCGCGCCGTCGTCGAGGCGAGCGCAGCAGTGTGTTAGTGTGTGTGTGTGTGTGTGTGGGTGTGTTAGTGTGTGTGTGTGTGTGTGGGTGTGTGTGTGTGTGTGTGTGGTGTGTTAGTGTGTGTGTGTGTGTGTGGGTGTGTTAGTGTGTGTGTGTGTGTGGGTGCCAGGGGGCCGGGAAACGGGTCCAGACTTCGCAATTTGTGAACGGGGGTGCCATTAGTGATTTTTTTTTTTTAAATTATTTTTTATTATTTGTTCGATCGGACCGCCCGCCCGCCCGCCCGCCCGAACATCCCACCCCCCACCCCCCCCTTGCACACTAACACTTCCTGCTCCACGCTGCTAGCACACGACGGCTGGTGGAAGAGCTCTGGCCACATTGCATCACTGCCGGCGTCCCTCTGACGGTCCGGCTCGAGACATGCTGTTCCAATAACGGAGAAATCATTCAGAAGAGTGAAGTCAACCTTTTATGATTTAACGGCTTCCTTCTCTCTTCGATGGTGGGGGGGCGGGGAGGGGGGGGGGATTTCTGGATGATGACCAGAGAATTTGTTCCGTTGGAGTTACTTGTACTTGTTTTCTGACTGATGTTCAGTCAACGTGTCGGGGTAACTGGGGAGTCTCATTAACACTTCATTCAGACTCGGTGCCATCAGTCGGATTTCTGCTTCGTATCATCGTGCGAGTTTTACAGCCGGTCAGTGATAAAAGAGTTTTATTTGGAGACCCTGTCTCCTCCAAATTGATACGCCTCATTTCCAATAGCTTTTTGAAGGAAACAACATAATGAGGAAATATTTATCAAGTGGCAGTAAAATGTTCACTAACAACATATTTAATTTGCTTTACAATGTAATATCCACTGATATAATCGTCATTCAGCCCTTTTTTCTTTTCTTTTTTTTTATGGGCATTGGGGCCCTGGCAGCTCGTGGTTAAGATGAGGAGTGTTGTGGTTTAATACAGAAACAGCGACTCGAGAGACATTTGCATTGAATTGAAAACACCAATCTTTTCCTTCATCTAAGCGCTTTTTATGCGATCCGTCTATTAAACGTACAGAATCGCAAAAAACACTAAAACACCATCGAACATTTTCTTTTCACGACATCGTTTTGAAACCAATTTACTGATACGAAGACGTCGTTTCCAGTCGACAGGGTTGTTATGTCCGAACTTCAGTTTTCATTTGGAAAAGACTGTCGCTGAACTTCCTCGTTTTTTGCACACGTGTTGAATTTTTTTCTCAAGTTGTTAGCGTTTGAAGAAAAGCATGTTTTAGTTTTTTTTTTTTTTTTTTTTAAGTTAGTTTTTAAGTTTTCAGCAGGATAAATTTACTTTCGGCACAAATCAACAAAATATGTAGAGTTGTATACGGTTGTGCATTTCACCTGCACGGGTGTTTTTCACCCACCTCGCCTGATCGATCCTCTTCTGCAGACTTTGTCGGCGTGGCTGAGATTGAGCGACGCCTCCCTCACTCTCCCGTTTAGCTTCCTGTTAAAAAAAAAAAAAAGGAGGACAAATAAATCTAAATCAAATCGGCCAAATTGAGTGAAAGCAGCTGCGTGGGTCCACAGAACATTTCAATCAATTCAATTCTGTTCAGGATGATAGTGCAGCCTATTTTTTTTATTCGATGGATATTTTTCCATGAAAGCCCAAAACTATTACGTGTTATTTACTTCTAATCATGAATGATAAATATGTGCTATAGAAGTTGATACTGACATATTTTATTTGTTATAATCTCTGTACAAATCAAGTAATATGCTGTAACTATGTACCACGACTAAAAGTTATAATACAAGCAACTTGTATTATAAAATAATATAGCACAAAACTGTAAGTAGAGAGAATATAATTTTATAAATTATAATGTCAGGCCTGACAAACATATGATGGGATTGTTGAGGAACTGAGAACATCATTCAAAAATATTTTCTTTCCAATGTTAAATTTCCAGATTTTAAAGCTTCTTTTGGGAATCTTAAAAGCTGTCACTTTGAAAATTTCACGAGGGATGGGGATGTCAGTGAAGAACTAATAACTCAAGATTCATTTTCCGAACCTGGCGAGACTAAAAGCTCTAAAATCTCAAATTTATAACATTCGCATGGACCTTAAAATCCGAATTAATTCACGCTGTTAGAATCTTCCAGCTGCTGGTGTCGCTCCTTGTCGTCGACACGCTTTGTGTGTTGTCGTCGTGTTGCCCAGATGTTTCACCAGCTGTGTTGTGTTTTGTGAAGTTGCAGCAGATGCATGATTCTCTGGCTCAGTCCAACACCAGCCATCCGTCCTCGTTCGCTGCTAAACCTCTCCACGCCGAGGAACCCGAAAGGTCGCCGCGACCTTCCCGCCCGCGGAGATCGCAGGA
This sequence comes from Brachyistius frenatus, assembly GCF_029030835.1. Classification (NCBI taxonomy): domain Eukaryota; kingdom Metazoa; phylum Chordata; class Actinopteri; family Embiotocidae; genus Brachyistius; species Brachyistius frenatus. The sequence continues at coordinate 71,721 of NW_027210846.1, read as the reverse complement.
GGCGCGGCGGCAGAACAGCGACCTCCACTGGTAGGTGGTGAAAGTGCTGTGCAATTGTATGCACTTGTGTTTCTGGATGCAAAGAAATATTTACACAGACGATTTATCGGGACTTTCTCATTTATCAATGCTGTATGTAAATGCGATAAAAAATTAAAAAAAATTTTATTGATGACAAGTGCTCATGAAGCAGACAAATGAACGCTAGCTCTAAATGAAAAAAAGATTTACAATATTTCTGTTTTCACGATGAAAAAAACCAAAAACATTCTCTCCCATTTAACTTTTACACAAAGCAGACAATCTGTCTGTTTTAGTTACTTCATTTATTTTTTCATTTCCATGTTAGGGAGCACTTCCCCTTGGCCAAGATAATCCATCTGTCTGACAGGTGTTTTCGCATGAAAAAGCTGATTAAGCATTATTATTTGCATAGGTGTGTCTTGGGACTAAAAAAAAAAAAAAAAAAAAAATGTGCAGTTTCATCTTGTAATTTTTAGGGATTTTTTTTTTGAGGGACGTGCATTCGGTACGTGGTGTGCAGCATCTGTCAGGTGGACGGATTGTCTTGGAAAAGCAAACATGGATTCTAACAAATCTGTCAACAAAATTAGGGAGAAATCAACTCTTTGTGTGCACAGAAGTCTTGAGATGTTTTACTTCATCTCGTGACAAATGGGAGGAAAAACCAAGTGTTGTACTTTTGTTGAGTGCAGTTTATAGACATCGTGTTTCTCTAATATTCATCTGAGAGCATGCCAAGCACCAAAAGTACAAATACAGGACATTTGTTTCTTAGAATAATTATCGAGAGCTCTGAAATGTTCCTCCGATGGCCGCTCCTCCCGACGCTCCCCTCAGTTTACATCAGACTTTCTTTTTTTTTTTTTTTCTACTGAAGGCATGTTTAAAATTCACAACTGTTTGCTTGACATTTCTCTGCCGGCAAATAAATAGCGTGTCTCTCCGGCAGCCCCGGAGTCAAGGGTTATTGCTGTTCGGTGTCAGTCAGATTTAGCTCTTGCCCAATAGAAACCCAGGTGACCTCTGCATATTTTTGCACTCGGCGGGGTCGCCGGGGCTCGAGCCTCCGGGGAGCCGTTCGCGCTCTCCGTCTCCTCTCACGCTGGGAAGTGGAGTTCCAAAGAACCCCCCCCCCCCCCAATCCCCGCCCCTCCCCACCCGACTGCTGTGCAGAACAATCCCATGTCGTCGACCCAATCAGGGCGACTGGAGCGACTGGCTTGGGCCGTGTGGACGTGACGCATGGCCGGGACAATAGGAGGATACAGAGAGTGCAAAATACAGACGGGCTTGGATCGGTTGTTGTGCAGTCTAGTGCCGATTTCCTGTATTTTATGTTGTGACACCTAAAGCCAGCCGAGGTCCTCCTTTGTATGATAATATAGAAAATGTGTTGCCTGTGGATCAGTTCCACGGAGTCACGCTATAAACTGACCGGACTCAAGTCCTTTTTTCTTGCTGCCTGTGTGTGTGTGTGTGTGTGTGTGTGTGTGTGTGTGTGTGTGTGTGTGTGTGTGTGTGTGTGTGTGTGTGTTGTCGTGACATCTGTTGAAATCATAGCCCTGTTTTTCAGCAGGACCCTGTCCCGTCCTGTTTGCGGTTGCCACAGCAACCGGTGCTGTGTGCAGGAGGCAGAGCAGGGTTTGGTCCGAGCTCGCTGGGACTAAAAAGAGGAGGCGGCGGTTTGGACGGGATGGACTGGCCTTTTTCGGTTCCAGGGCTTTTCCAGAACCTCCCGGGGGCTTCATTAAAACAAAAGGAGGAGGCGGAGGATGAGGAGGAACTTCCTGTTGGAGTGTAACAGACCAACACCGTTCACATAGGAACTGCACATTTTAATCTGGACAAACAGGGTCTGCACGCCGGAGTAATGTTGTGTGTGTGTCAGTACACCAAAATACTGCAACACAAACGAGCTACAATTAATCACTAAGCTTTGATGAAAAATCTGAACTAGAACAGCATCAAGCACATGTCTTCTGTCAATTCACACTTCCGTCCTACATATATTTCCTCTGAAGCCTTTGAACTCGCACCGACGTCCTGTAAACGAGAGAAATTTAACCCCACGTTGCCCGTTTCATGGTTAATCTCCCCCAACTTTGACCATATGATTGGTCCATAAAGTCACTGCTACACAGTGTTTAGAAACTATTACCGTGCTGTATTTAATCATCACATTCAGTATATGATCACACCAGTAGCTGTAAAGGTCTCTCGTACACAGTTTACAGTCTAGTGATTGCTGTGATTTATAACTTAATTCAGAGAAATTACATGATGTCCTTTCTCTGGACCTGGAGTTATGGTCCATAATTAATATTGCGATATTTCTAGGCTGTCCAACGAACTATAGCTCACTATTATTGTGATGATGTTTAGTCCAATGTGACCACAGTCATGGACAGTTAGCTCCTGAGGTCGGGGTGTCCTTCGTAGGACCTTTACCCCGTTCAGGGACTCGGAGGAGTCTCAAAGTATGTCAGGACTAAACAATAGAGTTTCCTTGACAATCATGAAATCTCCTCTTGTTAGAAATGGCACGGGTAGCTGGTGTGTTTAAGTTGGAGCAGTTGGACAAGATGAACCTGTCACAAAGGAGACTGAATACGAAGTAAAACAGAAAACACAACAAACTGAAGGGGCAGAGTACTCGATTGTAATCATTTACTACGTTCCACTTAGAACAAGCCGCATTAAATCAAGTTCAATATATCGCTCACCTCTTGGTCGAATCAATTCGGAACCCAGTTGCATATTCTAATATCAAATCTGAATCCTCTCAGATCCTTTCACAAACTTTCATAAGGCGTAGTGCACTTTTTGGTTTGCGGTAGCTACCAAATTTATCTCTTTATTACAATTAAGCGAGCTAGTTGCAACCCAAAAACTGGATGAGCAGCCGAAGATATGAACTATTTGATTGATCCCGATTGTTGTGAAACATCAAATCAAACATCTGCAACATTCTGACTTTTGCACCTGATTTTTCACAAAGTCCTTTGTGTTGAAGCTTCTTTTACATTTCTATTTGGTACATTTACATACACTTTTCTCTCCGCTTTACACCTCCCCCGTCTCCCCTCCCTCCCACCTCCCGCCAAGAGCTGGATCGACCAATCAAATGGTTTGACAGGCGGGTTCGCAAAACCCGTAGTTACGCTGCAAGCCTACTGCAATCTACACCCTTCGCTGCATAAGTGCACCCAGACTTTTTTTTTTTTTTTTTTTTTTTTTTTTTTTTTTTTTTTTTTTTTTTTTTTTTTTTTTTTTTTTTTTTTTTTTTTTTTTACATGTAACTTCAGAGAAGCACAATCTGTCAAACTGTCAGTGGTTGACTTGCATTATGGGTAATGTAAGTGCTTTTGACAAGGAAGAAGAATGGAGTGGAATAAAAAGATCACATCTATAGCTCTAGTGCTTAAAACGCGACCCACTGTGAGTCCAAGTGCAATGCAAATCAAATGATATAAAAAAACAAAACAACAACACCCTTTTACTATAAATAAAGTGATTCAAAAGTTTCAGGCAATTGCGTGAAGCCAAACACACATTCATGTCCTTCACTATTGAGCATGACAACTTCATAATGGGGAGCTTGCGGGGGCGACTGGAAAGCATCTTGATACCGTTTTGTTTCAAAACAGAGAATAAGCCAGAAAAGTGAGAGCCAGAAACATCAACACGGAAAAGTAATCCATGAGTCTTTGGCGATGATAAACAAATATATCAACTGCCTGAAGATCTCCCGTAGTCGTTTTGTGACAATGAAAATGTGGCTGTACGCAAAAGCTGAGTCGAAAAGTGACTTTATATTAAGATTACAAAGAGTAAAAAGACAAAGTCGGGGAAGCAGGAGAGCAACACCTGGACTTTGACAGTTGCAATAACCGCAGTTTATCATCCAGCAGGAAACAATAGGGATGTTGTCAGTCTGGAGCAACGGACTCGCTCAGGAACCTGGATGGGAAGTCTGCCACTTGGATAACAGATAGTTTTCCACTGCATTGATTTACATCTCCATTTTTTTTTTTTTTTTTAGCTTTTATCCTTTGTAACTTTGAGAAAGATCAACAATATTCTTTGGTTAAAATCCATTAAAATTAAAAGTAACAAGTGGTTACGTCTGAGCAGCTGTGACCCGTTAGGGTTCCTGTGACACATAATGGAGCCCGAAGACAAATATTGCACCACTGGATAAAGAATACTGTGATTTTGATCAAAAACTTGTGTTGGCCTCATTACCAAGTGTTCTGAGAGATGGATAAATAAACTCTGCAATAAATAAACGTTCCGTCTTAAATTTAATTTTGTGTTTTTGCCACATGTTTCACAGCTATTTGCCAAGTATACAAATAAAATCTGTAAAAATATTCAATCCCCCTTGAGGTATTGGTTTATTTTCTATTGTCCGTCAACCAAAAAAAAAAACCCTCTGGGCAAATTTGTCCAAAACTCCACTTCACTGTACAAACACTAAATACAGAGAAGCGTTAGAGACCACATGACGGTTGGTTTTATTACACCATAAATAATGAAGAAAAAAAGGGTGCTGCATGTAATCAATGTTATAGATTAATTAAGAATATCTTGCCACAATTAAAACTCCATTACACTGCTGTTTCAGAAGATTGAGCTCAATAGATAATCCTCAACACTTTTCCTCTCGATCTTTTTTCAGTCCTGTTTATTTCATCACTTTGGAAGTTTCTATACAGAGAGTCTGGCTAAATGTTAAATGCTCGTACAGCTTGATGTTTCCATAAGACCTCCGTCACTAAGCAGCTCTGGCTCCAGTTAAATTTTTCACAGCAGATATTTTGACTTGTAACGTGAGTGTGAATGGTTGTCTGTCTGTGTGTGTGTGTGAGCTGGTGATTTGTCCGGGGTGTACCCTGCCTTTCAAACAGTGTCACCAGCACATAACATGACTGTAATGTCATGACTGGTTCTCTTCCCCCCCCCCCAATCCCCAGTGCGGGAACCCACCAGTGGTGGATGACGGGTCCTGACCGACATTTGGGTGGCAGCTTGTGGAGTTTCGGTGCACAACGGACAGCAAATGGAGGTCGACGCCGTATTGGTTAAAGGCTGCTCCAATAGCTTCAAAATGAAATAAAAACATCCTTAATGGAGCGTGGCCCTATGCACATATTTACACAGTGAATATTGGTTTTGGTAATAACCTTAGAGGTCCAGGCTAAAATGTATTTTGCATTTGTTATGTCCCAAGCTGGTCTTTTGCATTTCTATTTTTCCACAACAGATGTAAGATTCAAACATTATTTACTTTAGTTGAGCTGCCAACTGAGAAGAAAACATGTTGTTTTGTATATATTAAAGCCTCGTTCACGCCGCACTCTCAATCATTTGAATGTCGCTGATCCATCTGAGCAAGTGCATGTTCCTGGTGGAATACTATGAATTGATATGGAGCCTTTTTTTATGTCTGATAGGCCTTCAAAACTTATGGCTCTGTTAATCAAAGCAGACGCAATAAATTCCCACCAACATAACGTCATCCAGACTTTCATCTGTAGTTATTTTTAGGCAACAGAAAAAACACGGGTTAAGATTAGGGAAATATTGTGGTTTTGGTTAGAAACATGCACGTTGTGTCTCAAGTCACTTCAACAGACAGCTGCCTGGTCCTAATTATAACCATAAAGTTGAACGATTCTGAAGTTGCGACACACGAACACTGCATTTGCAAGATCGGATCTTTTTTTTTCTTTTTTTTTTATGTTACAAACATGTAAAAACTTCTTTTTTTTTTTAAATCAAATGATGATGATGTTCTATTATTTTGTGCCACTTTAATCCCGATTACTCACCGGTTCACTTACGGAGACCTGGGAATGTGTAACATCGCAAACAAAAACACCAGACGTCAGATGGTTTGAAAAAAAAACAAGAAAAACAACCTTGAAGTTAGCTAAATATATTTGAAAGCACAAACAAAAGAGAACGGTTATATTATCACCCAAACTATTTGCTGTAAACAACCGTCACAGTTTACAGACCGACTTCCTGCTTCAGCTTCATGTATCGCAACAAAGGATTACTATACTGACAAGTGAGGTCGCTTACGTCCAAACTGCGGTTAAAAAGTGTTTTTGATATTCTGTCTTTTTGTTTGTTTACGATGGATCTGATTGTCTTGAGTGTTTTTTGTCCCGTCAGACTATTTTACCCAAAAATACCAAATAAAAGACTCGATTTATAATAACTTGAAATCACTCGTTAGGAGAATCGAACGGGAGAATTGCTTAAAAATGTGCTTCCCTGAACCAGAAGGTAGAAGCAGGGTGACCTTTTTTTTTTTTCGGTTTCTGAGCGGTCGACATTAGAAAAGCAGTAAAGAGCGCAGCAGCTCGTGTAAATAGCAGAACGATGGCTCTGTGATCACACGGCTCCATTTTCCTTCTTAATGAAGTGTGTTACACAACCGGGCCATGTTTATCTTCCAGCTGATTGATCCTTTATAAAGTACTGATTAGAACCAACTACTTACACAACGCTGAGTGGGAAGCAGAACACACACACACACACACACACACACACACACACACACACACACACACACACACACAAACTTGCAGGAACACACACAAAGTTAAAAGACACACAATTAAGGAGGAGACACGAGGTCAAGACCGTGTACAAACACACACACTGACGCACACAGCTGTAAATTAAAAAAACATGCAAAAGTCGAAAGAAGACACACAGTATAGATACTGTGCATAGACACACACAGACAGACACACACACACACACACACACACGCGGTGGGCATGGCTGCCTCATTCTCACACCCACACAAACACTAACACTCATTCCTGGATCCCAGGCTCTCGTCGGATGTGTTTACATGCCGCCATCACTTCGTGGTCTGGCGCGAGGCATCGAAAGTGATCAGAAACGGGACCAACAAAAAAGCCGGGCCAAGCCGGAGAGTAAATAAGTAATAAATCTATCCCACATCAGCGGAACGTTTCTCTGTAAACACGCTCTTTAAAAAACAGAGCGTGTTGTGGCGTCCCGGGGCTTGATGGGAAGATGGCCGACATTCCTGCCGCTCTCCACAAGAAAGAGCGGCGATAGAAGAAGAAGAAGAAAAAAAACAAAAAAAAGAGCGGCGAGTTTACAGGTTTTTTTTTTTTTTTTTTTTTTTGGGGCCGGTTTCAACGGAGCATCTGGTGGCTTTCATCACAACAAAGCACAATCAGTCAACGTCTCTTGGTTAAGACATGGAGGAAGACTTTACAACAACGTGTGAGGACGAGCGGGTGTTGTTGTGCCAGAAAATTGTATCTCACTAACGCTGTGTTTTCCCCAGAGATCTGTACTGTACGACACTATAATGAGGGACATTTCCTCTTTAATATATCCAGTGAACTCCAGGGCGACAGCTTCCTCACAGGATGATAGTAATGTTTGTCATGTGTTACGAGAAGTCTATTCATCACTTTAAATCACTTGGAAGTTTAAAAAAATAATAATAATACATTTTAAAAAAGGGGGCGTGTCTGTTTTTTTTCCACAGCAAAAAATATAAATTCAGAGGAAACAAGTGTTTCGGAAGAAAAAGAAACGCGGAAAATCGCATTAGACAAAAAAAAAAAAAAAATGTATTGGAATTTACTTGATGAATGTTAAGTGCAATATTCACTCATCTTTAAACTGTACTTTGGTCAGAAGGTTAGTTTAATATACAATATGGATGATTAACTAATTATATATTAAACAAAGAAAACAAAAAATAAAACAAACAGGCATTATTAAATAAGTAGCTGAAGAAAAAAAAGAGCCACTCAATGATGAATCAAATTATATCAGTTTATTTTACAAACTGATTGGTGGTAAAATAACACAATAACTCTTTGGAGGTTGAATTAAAGTATAACTTCATATTTACTTTTACACTGTGTTTCCATTTGTGCTTTTTAAATACTGAATTGTGATTATTTTGAATGTTGACTGGTGTCTGCTTCGCTTAATTCAGACAAAATCATTTTCCGAAATACTGTAATTCCAAATATGACATTTATTTAATTAAAGATGGAAAAAATAAGTAAATCATTATGTATTTAATTTGGTGAAGATTCACTTGTTTCCTTTCGCTTTCATGAGTGTGTTGTCGAGTTTATAGCTTCTATTTTCTGTAAATCGTTGCTGCCTTCAGTGAAGCATCTTATCAACAATACTCAGTCTGACTTTTGTCTCTGCAGCATCTCTGCAAAACTGGACAATCACTTTGTAATATTTAAAATCAGCCTCCCCTGGGTGCATTTTGCCTCCCGTGTGTCGTCGTCCCCCCCCAGCCGATTCGATCGGGGGTCACACATGAGCGACGGCGATCATTTTACTGGTCAACATCGGGTCCGTTTAATAGAGATGGAAAGAGGCTGGGATTTCTGGGGGAGTTTGAAACTGATCCCTCTCTCTAGCTTGTAAAAGTTGCACACTTAACTGGACGCATGCGAGGAGGTGAAATTGATCGTAGCAGAGTGGGTGTGAAATATACGCGCAAGCTCCGGGGGCCACCTGGAGGCGCACGTACGTGTGTGTGTGTGTGTGTGTGTGTGTGTGTGTGTGTGTGTGTGTGTGTGTGTGTGTGTGTGTGTGTGTGTGTGCATGAGAAAAAAAAAAGTGTGTTCCAATCCAGGACACCACGCACCGCTGAGAGCTGGAGGTGAAAGCGAGGAGCAATAACCCCCCCCCAATAACTTCTACGGCTCAAATTAGAGGTGAGTTTTTTTTTTTTTTTTTTCTTAAAAGAGGCCTCCCACGCCGCTATCACCACTTCCACCGCCGAAGACTCCTAATTATCGGCCGCGAGTTCGCTCCGGAGGCCGCACCGCCGTGTCATCGACAGACGGACGACAACCCCTCCTCTTAAGAACGGGAACAGTATCGTAAAAGACCTCGATGATATAAAACAAAGTGATTGGCTTTGACGTGGGAGGAGATTGTATCTCAGTTGGGGTTTTAAAGAAAAAAAAAAAAGAGGGGGAAACCAGTTCTGAATTGATCCTGTGCTTTATGGCCTGCTTCCCCACCCCCCACCCACCAACCCCACCCCCCTCTGCGCTAGGTCGCTGGATTTATTCCTGCGTCTGCACAGCAGGACATAAATCATCGTCGGACTCTCTTTCTTCTGCTCCCTCTTTCTTCTCCCTCTGAAAGCGAGGGATGTGGCTGTCTGCAGCGCCGAGTCCGGCTCTCTCCCCTCCGGAAGAATTAGGCCCGCAGACATTACCACATTGTATTTTGCGGTGCATAGTTTAAAAAAAAAAAAAAAAAAAAAAAAAAAAAAAATTGGGGGGGGAACCAGTCCTGGCTCCACCACAGTCACAGTCCTGCGGGCCCCTCGGGCCTCTTTCCCTCACTCTGTAATTAGATTAGCCGGGTCCCCAATCTGGCAACCCAGGGCTCCAATCTGGCAACCCGGCTACCTTTTTTGCGGGCGGAGCAATATCTGGTCTTAAGAGGAGGAAATGACCTAAATGTTGGTCAGTATGGTATTCTGTTACACCCAATGGTGTGCTGGCAAAACAACTTGGGTAATGAAGACGTTGGAGGGCGAAGGAGAAAGAAGAGGGGTGAGAGGGAGGGAGGGGGGGGGGGATTTACAGCCGAGCTCTATGAAAAGTGCTGGGCCGACCGAAAGGCTTGTGGTCGGGACAGCCATTTTGGGAGGAGAGCTGGCGGCTGAGGGAGCCATCGCAGGTCGGGTCAGTTCCAAAACAGCCAATTAGGTGCTCAGGGGCTGTTGCATATCAATAAATATCACCGGACCGTGTCGCTACTTGGAGGCTTGCAGTTAATTTGCAAATGAAAAAGTGGATCTTTTCAGTGGCTGAAACATTACGGGCCACTTTCTGTCTCCCTCGTCTGCCTTCCTCTTGTGCGAGCGTTTCAGCATCTCCGAGCGTCTGAGCAGAAGGCCGTAAAATATCGTAGCGCCGTTGGAAAAGGGAAGTCGTCAAGCCGACCGATGACGCCAAAGCTGAAGCCAAAAAGAGGTTTGAACGATTTTAGGAGCCAGAGAGTCTTACAGGACACTTGTATTTCTGTCAGTACGAATGCTCAGCTCGCTGCCAAAGAGATGATTAAGAAATATAAAGAAAACACAAAGTGAGCCTGTTGCATAAAAAACAGAAAAGCAGTTAAAAGTGAATGAGGACAGTCAAACGGTACAAAGCTTCCCGCAGCGAAACACATGTGCGGACAAGAGTAATCCAGCCGTGCACTAAATTCCACAGCCAGCCATCTAGATGGGACGTGACAGTATAAAACAGACGAGGACGTCTGGAGGTTTCACTGACAGGAAGTGAGTGCTGTGAATGATTTGGCCTCATAAATCATTTTTTTTTTGGGGGGGGGAGATGCAGGGAGCTTCCAAAAAACCAGGAGACTTTTTTTTTTTTTTTTCATTGCACAACAAATGAGTTGATCCCCCGAAGGGTGCTGCTGTGAGCCGCGGTGTGTGTGTGTGTGTGTGTGTGTGTGTGTGTGTGTGTGTGTGTGTGTGTGTGTGTGTGTGTGTGTGTGTGTGTGTGTGTGTGTGCGCGCGCACATTATCGTAGCTCCCACGCTCCAACACAAATCAAGATGTTATGGCAGGTTGCGATGACTGACTCGCTGTTGTTGTGTTTGAGGTTTTTTGTTGTGGGGAAAATAGTTACGATCCTTCACCGTGGTCCAGAGGGAGCCGAGGCTCGGAGCTCGGGCCTGGTGAAAGGAAGAGGGGGAGGGCGGGGTGGGGTGGTGGTGGGTAGGGGGTGGAAGGGGGGGGGGGTCCTGAGTCAGAGAGACATGTTCATGGGAAAGATCGAGTGGGAATTTGTCTCTATGGTGTACTTGGTCTGTGAATGTATGTATGTGTGTGTGTGTGTGTGTGTGTGTGTGTGTGTGTGTGTGTGTGTGTGTGTGTGTGTGTGTGTGTGTGTGTGTGTGAGAGAAACAGGGAGTGCAGCTGAGTCCGAACACATATTCCTGGAAATTTTGAGAAATTAACACGTCACTTGTTCTACCTTTACAGCCATTCACTCCTACATTTTGGTTTTCAGCACCCTGAAAACAGACCTTTTTTATTTAAAAGATTCAATTTTTTTTTAATTATTATTATTATTATTAAAGTTACCCTGCAATATACTAAAGATAACAGACGTGTGGCACAGCTCTTGTTGTAAGAGTCAATTTGTAAAAAGGTCACTTAAAATGCAGGCAGGCAAGAAAAAATAAAAATATATAAAAACGAGATCCAGTTTGACAGAGGTCAAAGGTCAGGACATTAACAAGGCGATAAGAAGCCAGGAAAGTTAAGGCAAAGTGCATAGAGACAATCTGGCAAAGAAATTAATGGATTAACCGATAGTATATATCCACCGATGGAGCCGGTGAGTGTGCCGTCCATCGGGATGACCCCTCCATCATGTTTATCATCGGTCCTGTGGAGCCTATCCCGGCTGATTCCCATCAAAGGACGGGTCGCCGGTGCGTCGCCGTGCCGACGACCGTTCACGCACACACCTTTGGCAAATTTAAAGAAAACTACCACACGGTCTGAAAATGACCTGAGATTTAAGAGTAAAGGAGGAACAGGTGAGCTGTCACAGTTTGGTCACGGGGGGTGGGGGGATTACCTGATCTGAGGACCTGAGGAGCAGGTGAGGTGGACATGAGGAGGACAGGAGACTGGACATGGAGAGAGAGAGACGCTGGGGACCTCTGCTGGGAGGAAGGAGAGAAACAAAAGGGCTGAATGACAAACGGAGAGGCAGAAGAACCACAACACACCGAGAACAGGACCAACGGCTGAGGAAGAACCGTGACGAGGGGGAAGTTAGGCCTTACTAGACAACAAACAACAACAAACAACAGAAAAACTTCAAAGATCGCCCAGATCCCTCCGAGTTGCTGCAGTTTACTCCAGGAGAACTTATTTGTCCTTTAAAACAAGACAACAATAAATCACAAGGTTCAGAAAAAGGAGCCGTCCTTCATTATTATAAGTTCGGTGACTACGTCATTCAGAGCGGCTGTCAATCAAGATGAAATACAACCTTTTTAAAATCCCATCAAATAACTAATTCAAATTAAATGAAGATGCATCAACGTGACAGGAGGTACATTCATTTGAGGAGTTTTTAAGTTCACCACCAGAGGGCGATCAATAGCCTGTTGCTTAGCAACTGTGTTGACCACCTTACAGGGCAGGCATCCCAACCGTGAGGTCACTTTTCCTATATTGGCGTCCCCGAATCTTAACGCGACATGTTTTTAAAAATTTTTTATTCCTATACAAATTAACGTTCATTAGTGAGATAGAGGGTTTTATGCGAGTTGATATTTAAACTTTGAGCAACTTTTTTTCTTTTAAAGAGTAAATAGTTCATCAAAGTCTGGTACGATTATTATTTTTTTTTTTTGTACTGGACTTCATGCGTCTGAAATCACACCCTTAATTTACTTCTCCCTACAGAAAGCAAACTCAACAAGTGAGCAGTAAATTGAGATTTTTCTAATCGTATTATTGCGTCATCGCCATCAGCTCGCGCGGTGCTACCAAACGGGCGGAAAAAAAAGAAGCTGATTCGACATTTTACTCATGATGTTGGAGATTATTTCTTTTTTTTTTTACGAATGATGGTGAATCAGGTCAGCGTGGGACATCGTTAGAGCAGTGTGTGTGTGTGTGTGTGTGTGTGTGTGTGTGTGTGTGTGTGTGTGTGTGTGTGTGTGTGTGTGTGTGTGTGTGTGTGATCTTGTGATGGATGGACGTCCCGTCTCGCCCGCTGGAGGAGGAGGAGGAGGAAGGTGCTTCCAACTAACTCGGTTTCGGCTGTCGATTCGCAGAACTTTATTGGCGTTAAAGTAAAAAAAAAAAATAATAATAAAAAGAAACATTTCCTAAATCGAGAGAAGACATTTTTTTTTTTTTTTGTACTAAATCTCATTTTTGCTCTTTTATCAGCGAGCAGTTCAGTAGCTGCTCTTTCTTTCCTTTTTTTTTTTCTTCCCTCTTTGATTATTTCAATCTTTCTTCCCTTCTTCCTATCTTGCTTGTTTTTCCTTCTTTCTTTCCTTTTGTCTCTCTTTCTAAAGTTCCTTCCTATTTTTTCTGTTTTCATCCTTCCTTCCTACTTTATTTCCTTTTGCTGCTCGTTTGCACCATTCAACCTTCCTTCCTTCTTTCCTTCCTTTTCCCCCTTGTTTCCTTACTTCTGTAAATATTGTGAACAATACTTTCTACACGTTCCTTCCTACTTTTACATGTTTTGGCTTCCTTCCGCTTTTCTTTTTTTCCCTCCCTTCCTTCATCGTCTCCTTTCAACGCTTCCTTCTATCCTCCCTTCATTCTCCCACGTTTATTCCCTTCGCTGTTCGTTCGCCATTGTTCTTTTCAGTTCTTCCTTCATATCTCCGTTTCCAATCTTTCCATCCCTCACTTCACTCGTTTGAAATCTCTCACGTCTCTCTCTGCACTCAAACAAAACATTTTCTCACAATCTCTCACGTGTCACATTTCACCCGCTCGCCATTTTTGGACGTCCTCGTTCTCAGCAAAAAAAAAAAAGAACGAAAAACCCACATAGTACGTCCGTGTGCACATGCTGAGAGGATGAATCACGCCCATTAACCACCGGGCCGTATCCAAAACAAAAATAATCAGCGCTGATGTGCAATCCCGTCCTCCCACCAGCGTAATTGTAGATAATTGTTGGACCTAATTTGGACCGATTCACCACATTACTAAACTCATCCAACCTTTTGGCGCTGGTGATGTAGACAACGTGTTGGATCTCAGACTGCTGACGAATACTCGAGAACATCGGCTTTGGAGGAGAAAGCTCAAAACTTCGCTGCAAATGAAGCACAAGAAGAAAAATAATATATCGGGCTGCAAACATCGACTGTATATGAAAATGTTCGTAGTCTCCACATTAAAGTGCAATACCACTGAGAGCCACTAGAGGGATGGCAAAAAAACAAACAAAAAAAAAACACCTGTGGTTCTCATAGACTCGCATTCAAAAAGCATCAACGTAACTCACTAAATACAAAGTCAACACTACAATGAGTATAAACACAATAATTATTGTCTGAATTAAAATGAACATAAATGAGAAATTTCTTCGACTTGGGCCGGTTGGATCGCAAATCGTTGGAGCGTTCTACAGGACTCTTGGGTACCACCGGGTGGAGCCAAGTGTACCAGCATTGGTATATACACCACAGTTTGGGAATCAGTGCCCTCGTGCAGGCTCTGAGGCAACTGTCAAGGAAAACAAATGTAAAAAAAAAAAAAAAAAAAAAAAACATTTAAAAAAGAGAAACCTTGAGCAGAAGTCGGTTTATATGGGGGACTCTGTGATTTTCAGCTTGTTGTGGCCCTTTTTCCGCCCTCTAGTGGCCATTGAACTATTTACGGCAGCTTTAAGCACAGATTTGAGATAATTGTTCACATCGGAGGCTTTCTGGTTTTTCTAGTGACATGACAATGCCACACAAAATGATTTTGAAATGACTAAAACCTGTGAAATATCTTTTTGTCCTTTTTCTTTCACCTTCATCTGAAAGTACATTTTACTTTAACTTGTAATTTTACAAGTAAAGAAGTCCTTTTTTCTTTGTGGCATTCCTACATATGTTTAAGTACAGGCTTTGAGCGATTGCCCTACTAATAATACTGTCGGACTCGATCCACAGTAATACTCATAAATCCTATCTTGGATGACTGGCTCTTTCCCTCTTGGTTGTATTGGATCCAAATCGTGCCGCTGCTCACTCCGTGTCAAAGAAAAGAAAAAAAAACCAACCCCTCAGGTTACTAAATAAAAACCCTCCCTTCATCTGCAACCAGCTGTGGCAGATCCTCACAGCATCGTCACTCAACACCAGGTTGCCTCGCCACACAGTTGTGGTGCACCACAGCACCACCCGTGGGCCCCGGGGTGGTGGGTGAGAGGGGGAGAGAGGGAAGGTGGTGGGCGGGATGGGGGGGGGCATCCGGGAGCCGGCCCGAGGTTTTGAAGCGGAAAGAGCGTCGAGATGAAGCTTCACGCCGACTGACTGGATCTCCGTTTTCCAGGAGGTTTTGTTTCAGACGTAGCTGTCAGCGAAGGGATCCCGGCCTCTTTTTTTTTTTTCCTCCTCTTAAAGGCGAGGCTCAGCTGTGCGTGGACCGGTGACAGCTCGGGAGGGGAAATGTGGAATTCATTTGGCCCTCAGGAGCAGTCGGGCTCAGGAGGGACGGAGAAAATGTGTGTGTGGGGGGGGGGGGGCACAAAAAAATGAAATACAATAGAGCGAAACCTGCCAATTTCTACTGTTGGACGGTAATTGAACACCAACACGTGAAACTGAAAGAAAGTTATTCCCCCGACAGCGTCGCTCCCCGTCATTCTGCAACAGTTGCCTGCCAGTTATTTCAGCATTTTAGTTCTGCGGGAGATATTATAATTACATAATGAAGACAAATTAAAGATATTTGTCCTGTAGCGACCCATCAAAAAAAACAACAACACAAGTACACTGAGGGTTAAATCTTGAGATTTTTTTTATTTTTTTTGGGGGGGGGGGACTATAACAACTTAATAAACAAATAAAACTAAAAAAGAAGAAATGTGTAAAAGGATGTAAACTTATTTGTCTGAGACTACAGAGTTGACATAAATCACAGCTGTTCACAAACTCCTCACTCAAAAAACAAAACAACAAAAAAACCCAGAAGAGACGAGATCGTTACTCTTATTTTAACTTGTCTTTATTGGATGAAATTGTAGAAACGGTTTCAAAGATTTGAATTTGTGGACTCAGCCGAGGCTCTGCTCGCCGTTCTGCCGTCTAGGCTATGGACCCCCCCCCTCCCGAGGAGATCCGACTGGCAGAGCTCCTCATCCTCTTTTAAATCCCACTTAAAAACACATTTCTGTGAGTTACGGCGTTCGCCGTCCGAGTACAACTTTGATCCTTCGAATCCCTTCTGGAGAACGAATTTGATCCAAAATAATTCCCGTCATTGATTTCGACGCTTTTATTCGTCTTGTGAATCACTTTATAATTCTGTTTGGAAAAGAGCTGTACAACTCAAATTTATTACCATTATTTCTTTTTTTTTTGCTGCCATTGCAAGTTGTTTTTACTTTTACTGCCACTTTATTTTAGCCAGATGCACCCCCCCCCCGTTCCCCCGATTCAGTTTCATAATTATCTACCATACAAGCCGCTTCTAACTTTAAGAAACCAAACTACACATTTACAATTTCAGTACAGTGTAAGAAAACTGAAGAATAATTTAACAATTACCACTTAATTGTTTGTCAAGCAAATTGCCTGCTGTTTACTTTATTAAAGGTTTGTGATACCAGTTTTTTTTTTAAGCAAACATTTCAATAAAAATCCAGAAAATTATAGCCTTTATGTTTCTACTGTATTCAATTAAATTCAGCTACAGATACATAGCAGGTTCATAAATAATTGTTTTAAACCCCCTCTGTGAAACATAAAAAGTAAATCTCCACCAGATGGCGCTATTGTCCGCTAGATGTGATTTCAGGTGCTCTGATGTGAAGCGACTTCAGATGCTGCCAACGCGCTGCTGCTGGAGCCGGTGGGGAGAAATCAAAGCCAGACCCGGAGGGGGGGGGGGGGAAGCTGCATTATGACTGTTACCACGGCAACAAAAAACAGATGCCGAGCCCAACCGATGTCGGGACGAATCACGGCGAGTTTTTTGGTACCCCGGGATAACCAGACGTTTTGTGGGTTTGCGGCGACTTAACGAAGGCCGCATTCCTGCACACCTTCCCCTCTGCCGTGTTCATGTCTGCATTATTGTACTTGGCGTCCCACCTCATGCAGCCTCCCTGACACCCTCCCCCCCCCCCTCCCCCCGCCCCTTACCCCGTCTAAACTCCTCATATTCTGAGTCTGCTCTTTTGACCCCGTCGCTCTGTTTGTTTTTTTCGGTCTCCAGGAAGACGAGCTTCTCTCTTGTGGGTTTTTTTTTGTTTTGTTTTTTTTCCCCCTCCCTGCGTTTCGGTGCCGATATCGTGATTCAGATTTATAAATCCTTCAGCCGAGGGGATGAGCTCAGGCGCTCGGAAGCCAAATTCAGGGGACGTCAAACGCGTAGAGATGCAAACGGGAACGGCTATTGTTGATGTGTGTCGTGGTCGTGGCGATGGGGAGGGCCTGGCAGACCTACAGACAGCACAAACTGTGGGATCTGGCTTTTTGGGTCTCCCTCTCTCTGCAGCACCGGCAGCGGTCGCTGTCTAAACAGTGTCCAGCCACAGGTTCGTGGCTCTGGTTTAGCATTAAAAGCTAACTGGGCTTCAGACAGAAGGCATTTCAGCCGCTACGCCGACCGGGACCGAACCGTCTGGCAGCAGCACTCGAAGGTTAGTCACGGAGAAAATTACAGGAGGTGGATTTTTTTTTTTTTTTTTGTTCTCGGGTTTTAAAATATGACACGTGTGTTTCCGAGGAAATTTTAAATTGTTGCTGACCAACTTTGTCTATGGAGGGTGAAAATCTCAGAGCAGGGGATTGTTTTTTTGTTTTTTTTTAAGGGGGGGGAGTGGGGGGTGGATCATGAGATTTGACAGTCGGGACATAACAGGAAATGAGGGCACAGAGAGAAATGGTGAAAATAACATGGTGTTCAAAAGCTCTGTTTACACCTTAATCCAATCTAATTCAAAGGTTTAGTCATAAAAGGACATAAAAATAACCCCAAAACACAACTGAGGCTTCCTGTGTATGTTCCCTCTGTTACAGCCGAATGTTGTTTTTATCTTGTATTATTTAGACTCTCGTCTGCAAATAATAGGACTTATTTTAACTCGTATTTTTTTATTTTTATATATTGCATTTGATTTCACATTATTTATATTTCTGTAATTGCATTTGACTGTGTCTATATTGATTTTTGTCGCAGTGTTGCTCCTAGCCCCCCCCCCACCTCCCCTCCATCTCTGTTATTTTCATGTTTATGTATTCATTACTTTAACAGAGACAGTGTTAAATTCAACAGAAAAAAAAAAAAAAAGAACTGAAAATGAGTCAGTAAATGGCCTTAAAAAAAAGGATAATTTTCAAAGCAGATGCTAAAATGTGCCGATGACGCACGTAAAAAACACAAAACACCTTTTACCTGAGAAATCACCGCTGAACTCAAAACAAGGTCCAAAACCTCACATATACCATTAAAAGAGCCCTCTGGTGACGAAAGATGATGTTTTTTTGTTTTTTTTATTGTGTGTATTTATTCATTGGTCTTACTTTTCTAAAAAAAAACAAAACAAATAATAATAATATACGTATTTGTAATTTGTTCTTATTGTGTGCGCCTTTATTTTTGTGTCCTAACTGTGTTTCTTTCTATGCTGCCGTGACGACTAAATTCCCCCCACTGTGGGATTAATAAAGTCTTGTCTGTCCATCTAACCATCTATGATCAAAATGAGACTGAATCAGTCCTTCCACCTCACCACTCTCTCCACCAGGGGTCACTATACTCAAAGAAATGCAGTACACGCTCAGAAATGCTGTTCTTCCATCCAGTGGACTTCATTTTCTTTTGGTTTTCAGTGAATCAGCTGACTATCATAATACCCCCCCACACACACACACACACACCACCACCTCCTCCACCACCTCCATCGCTATATTAAGATGCTCCTGAACCACTCATGTCTGACACCACGAGAGCAGCAATTTACAACATTACAGTGACATAAGTGAGAAACAATGCCAACATGTTTAAAAAAAAAACAACTACTATTATACAAACAAGAACATTTATTTAGCATAAACGTATTTCTAAAAGCTTCAAAGTGGTTTTAAGAAAGGTGCAGTGTGTTTGAAATCCAATTGATGTGGAAATAAAGGACTATTTTACGGCAGAAAAAAAAATCTAATATATCTCATTTACACTTGGTATTATTCTTTATATACCACCAGTTGTATTTTTCTCCCTTTATAAGTTACTTACATAAATGTATGTATGTGAAAAACTTACAGGGCAATAGTCGGTTGTGAGTTAAACGTATCTGATATGAATCAATTAATATTATTTTAGGGAAAAAAAACACGTGCCCTCGTCGTTTAGCTGGATATATCACATGAAGCTAGACAAAAAAAACAAAAACAAATCCTCGGTTTGTGATGAGTTAAAAACGAATTGATTCATTAGTACTCAACAAACCATTAAAATCTCCCATTGAATGTACGCGGCAGGTTTTACATCGAAGTGTGACGCTGCTCATTGGTTTTCCACCTGTCAATCATCCCGATACGTGACGCTTACCTGAACCCGCCCACAACGTACCAACCAATCACAGGCAGCGATCCAAATCTACCACCCCAGCCGTTAGCTCCCGTTAGCTCGGGTTTTTTAACACCGGTCCTACCTGTTGTGTTCGTCGTCCACGTCGCTCGTCCTCGGCGTCTTCTTCTTCTTCTTCTCGCGCCGGTTCTCCATTGAAATCAGCTCCAAAACTTGTTCCCCTCCGCTTTTTCATTTGCCCTTTTTTCAGTCTTACTGTTCACCACGGCTGACGGTTTGCTGACTGATCTAATAATACACGCTGTACCTGGTAATGGCGTCGTTGACGTTATTTTTTTTTTTTTTTTTGAACCAACACTTCGCGGCATTAGCCTCGACTCTTTTCTTCTTCTTCTATTTTTCCACTTCATCTTCCCCGCTCTTTGTGACCTTATTCCATTTGTAATTTAAAACACGAACGCCATCATTCTGGTTTGATACGATTATTTCCCGCCCGACTTCTTCTGACGTCAGGGACGGATCCATTTGAAAGGGTAGAGGGGAGGAGGTGACCTCTGTATAACCCGGTGACCTCCAACGAGATGGGCTGTTCCAACATCAAGCGTTCCGGGGGGGGGTCTCACACACACATACAGACCGGGTACCAGACTGCCAGCCTGAGCCTGGTACAGACAGGTTTAATGATCTGAACACAGTATAAGAGAAACATATGTGGAGAAAAAAAAATTATATATATATATATATATATAATTAAAAAAAAAAAAGAAAGCCTTAACCTATGTGGGATAAGCAGAGACCCCTAAAATGTCAGGTCCAATGTATGTTTTGTTTATATAAAATGGTGCACACAATATCAGAAAATATTTCCATTTGATGAAAAATGTGTGAAAAATAAATACAATCTTGTGCAATTCAGCAAATGTTGCATTCCTGAGTCTAAATATATGAATTATCCTTTTAAAAGGAAAGAAAGTATACATGTTTGAGTATTTCCCTGACTGTACACACCTTTTAGAGTTAATAAAGGATTTAAACAAACCAATACTGTCAGTTAGTAAGGAATACAATTATTTTTTTTTTAGCAAACTGTATGTTATGGGATTTTTCCCTTAATTGTCCACAGTATGGGTTGGACTTTGGCACTTTATTTAAAAAAAAATATATATTAGCACCATTAGCTGCTCACCACCTTTCTTCACATGTCACTGTGGGTCCCCAATCTCCCACATAAATCCCTGAAATATAAGTATATGTTTTGAGGAGTTCATTACAGGGATCCGAACACGAGGACGTGAGCCTGTCTCGCCTCGGGCGACTCTCCATCAAACGGCCTGAATGCCAAACCGAGCCGCCGCCGCGGCCCCGGAGAAGCGCAGGAAACCGGAGATGCCCTGGGAGCGCGAGAGGTGTTACGCGAAGCGCCGAGGCCTTTGTGGCGATCTTAGGAATGTTCATCAACTACTTAGAAAAATAACTCTTTGAAGTCCGGGGGCTGCTATTTTCTTCTCACCTCCACTGTGTGCGACGAATACGTGAACCAGAGGACGACTCGCATGCGAACATAATGTTTAAACACACCCAAGTTTATTCGTTCAGTTTGTATTTTATTTTTATAATACCCTGACGCGAAACCTTCTGCAGAGACGTTTTTTTTTGTCGGTCGATGAGCAAAATTCAAGGGAGTTGAAATCATGTTTAACACCGATTTCCAACTCCAAGCTGCTCTGCTGGTTTCACGTCGTTCTGCTTTCAGATATTACATTTCACGTGAATGATGGAGATGAGCAAATAAGAGAAATTCTCACCCAACTCTGCAGTCCCTCTTACAGCACTTTAGCCTCTTTCAGCTCATTGTTTTTGTTTTTACGGCCACAGCGTCAGATTAGGCCGAGTATGAAGTCGTAAATTCTTGAAGGAGGACAAACTACAGGAAACAAGAATGCAAAAATTAAAAAAAAAAGATCTGCATGTACGATAAGTGGCCGTCTTGTGTTTGGAAAAGCCCCCCCCACATAAGGAAAAGCTACTGTGGACACGTACCGTAACCGTAATCTAACGTAACCATGACAACAAACATCCTCTCACCCTAATGCCTTATTTTTTTTTATTGAATTCAGAAAATCTGTAACCAATCAATGTTTTGGTATTTCTCCAAAAATGTTTTAATGGGTAACAAACTGACAAAATAACTATTGTTTTATCTTCTGTTGGCCGGCTGGATGAATTAAGTAGTTAATAAACTATTATAAGAATATTATGGAAACATAAGCGACATAATATAGTTGTAATATAATGTGACTTCAGTTTCTCTGAAATCATCACGATCAGAATTTGGTTTCTCCCGTTACACCTGAAGGTGTGGCGTGTTAGCGAAGACCACGAGTAAAACATAAAACAAAAACAAAAACGGTTTCAAATCGAGTCCCCAAAAATATGTACAAGCTCCCTCATACTCGCGCTGCAGTCGTGAGCGTCTTCATCCGGTGGTACAAAAATTCTGTGGTTTTTCACACCCAGTTTCTTTGGCACTCATAACTGCAATTAAAATTTCCACGGTCGTACGTCATCGCGATGTTGGAGCTGTTAATGCGGGCGTGTGACAGCCGCGGCGATAATCGCTCTCGAAAAACCATCGCAGATTAAAAGACGTCGAAACCGATCCAAGTCGTAAGACGGGCGGCCAAAGCTCGACACGTCGTATTCGTCGGCGGGCCGTCGGAGCGCCGGCGGCGTCCAGAAACTATTAAAAACACATCGGTTGAACCACGTTGTTGCACGGGGGCGATGATATGTTCCTTCATTACCACGAACACACACACACACACACACACACACACACACACACACACACACACACACACACACACACACACACACACACACACACACACCACCCTGCTGCTGTTAAATGTTAAAGCACCGAATGTATTTTAATTGGTCCTTTGAAATGGCTTTAATAGAAAAAAAAAATGGACCCGGGACAGAAAAAGTAGCATCGATGGTTTTGCTTTAGTGCCTCGACAAAATCTTAATGACGACGTTTACGATAATACGCACGTGTTGTCCAGTCTCGTCAGAAACGCCGATGTAGTCGACGGTGGATCAGAGGCCGCTCCTGTTGCAGCACCGTGACTGAGCGAGTTACACAAATGAGCAGCGGTGCGTTGGGAGAATTTTTGTCCAATCCTTTAGGGAACAGAAAGAAATAGCCAGGAGCCCAAATCTCGGCGATTAGACGCAAACTCAATTCTCTTTTTTTTTTTTGTCCGTCTTCTGAAAGTCTCCAGTAGTTATTTGTGGGAATCTGTCATTTTAACACGCGATAGATACGAAGTTAAAAGACATTTTTGTCGTGCCGCTTTCCCACTTCATGCCTGCAGAAGCTGCCCGACCAGCGCCGGGCTCCTCCCCCGGATCAGGGCTGACGCCATCTCAGCGACCTTCAGCACCGACCTCTCCCAACGCCCGGCGTCCTGAGCGAGAGAGAGAGAGAGAGAGAGAGAGAGACAGTGAGGTCACACGTTGAGAAACATTTACACGACGACACGTCAGCGTTGTTCGATTTGATCTTTTCCTCTCACGCGACGGGGGTTTGAGTCGTACAACTGTTTTCTACAGCCGACGTGAGCAGCCGGTTTCAAACCAGCGGTGGGAAACTAAAGTTAAAGCAAAACCCCATGTTGTTCCACTTTGCAGCGATCAGCCAAAAAAAGTAAGAAAACAGACCTTCTAGACGGGAGTTACAACATCGCCGGCTTGGCTTCGCCGACATATTTCATGTTTCACATTTATCCCCCCCCCCCTCCCCCCCCCTACCGGACCAAAAAAATCAGCTGTGGGGGTCAAACAGACGCAGCGCGAATTGAACGGAAATATAAATACACCGCATATAATCTGATGGTGAGAATGACATATTCTGGTGTTATTTTTTTTATGGCTTGTTCAAATCAACACACGGAAGCTATTTTTTTTTTTTTTCCCAAAAGAGGGAAAAAAGAAAACTGCCACAGAATTAAAGCACTTTAACTTTCTTTTTGTTCATGAAAGTGAGTCCATTTGAATTCCTCCGAAGCCCGAGAACCAATAGTTCCCACTTTGAGATTGATGGCGCGTGATATTGGACAGATCCCCACGAAACCACACGTGAAGACAAAATGAGGCCGTCCGTTCTCTCGTTGGATCAGTCGTTTTTTAATTTTTTTTTATCTGAAGCCGGCTCCACTGTTGTGGTTGTTTTGCTCTCATCTGTATCTCTTCTTTGTTTTTTTTTTTTCTCCTCTGCACGATGCACTTTTAATGGCTTTCCCTCCCCTGACTTCATTCCTTCGGCTACAGCGACTCTCTTACTTTGATTTAACTTCTTGATGAGACCTAAGAGTGACCTGGTTTCCTTTTCTCTTTTTTTTATTTTCCAAAGCGAGCTGCAAGTTCAAGGAGCTTTACTTTGTTCCTTATACTTCATGCTCTACCTGCACTTTTTTTTAATAAATGAGATTTAATAAGGCTTTTGATGTGGCAGAGAGCGAGAGGGAGAGAAAAATATGAACAACGATGCACCGACTCCACAAAACACCACAGAGAAGAGAAGGCCTGGGACAGATTTGGGGTTTTATGCAGTGGAACTAATAGTTTAAGATGCATTCGAATACCCGAACGTTATATTCAGCCTTTTTGTTGTCGTTTTCATGTAAACCGCTTGTTCCAAGTTGTCCTTTGAGAAAACATCAGTACCGCAAACAGAAATTCAAATTCATGTGTTATATTTTTTCTTCGGGTACAACTTTACATTGATACGCACCATCAAAATCCACAAGGAATAATTGACAGAACGGATCCCTCGGTACATTTCTAGCTGAATCGTCGACGGTCGCTCATGTTTTTTTGGTTTTGATTTTATCTGATTTTGCCAGCACCCTGATTAAGCCTTCGCTGGTGAAATGATTGACTCGACTTTTTTCAGGTGTCTTGTTGTAGAATCAGGATCCTGTGAAAATAAATTGTGGTGGCTAAAGCTAGGAGCGGGTAGGCAAAACGTCATCGATGTAGAGAAAACATTGGAATAAAGGCTGTGATGACGACACCACGAAGAAGAAAAAAAATGCCTGATCACGCTGTCATATTTCTCTAACGTAACCCTGTTTAGTTTAAATACGAAGTCATTTAGGAACGACAGACAATGCTAACTCAGATAATGTCGCTGCAGTTGAAACTTCGCCAAATAAAAAGATGCCAACATAACTTTGAACTCATTCAGTACCAGCTAACACACAGGGGGAAGTACTAAACAATGGAGGTTATGAACAGGCTTTTTTTTTTTTTTTTAACGTAAACTATAGCCCCTCAACCTAAGTGACGCCAGGTTACTCTCGTGAGTAAGCTATGCTAGTTAGCTGGCCATGCTTGATGATCACATCTGCAAACAAACACACAGTTTAACGAGTCCTTTTATTTCTGTATTTTTGTTTTCTTTTTTTGGGAAAAGTTTTTAAAAAAAAACAACGTATTTTTTTGCTCTTACCGCATCGCTTTAACATGTTGAGTTGATAAACCTGCCACACCTTGTTAAAGCTCGCCTTTATTAACATTAGTCCTGCCGTCTTTTTTTCCTGCTGAGATCCCAAAATGTCTGAAAACATCAGACAAAAAAACAAAGCTATAAAAAATTAGATCAAAGTTGCAATAATTCAGAATTATTCTTTACAATAGAATTTAATCAGACTTCTCTCTTCTGCATCTGCAGCCAATATCATCAGCCAATTCTCAAATGGTCAGGTTTTCTAAAGAGGGGAATAAAACTAATTTAGGAAGGCTTTTCACAAATCTTTTGATGTCCCGGTCATCCACAGAAAGACAAATCAAATTATATTAAAATGTAATCCCACTAAAATGACAACAGATCCGTGATTTGCGATCTGGAACATCCTTTTTTTTAAAAAAAAATGTATCTGGCCTTGGAATACATTTTGCAGCATCAGTTTAAACGCATCTGGAGCTGAAAATAAAATAAATTGTGTCCTTATGGCCTCCCTCCCTCCACCGGGCCGGCCGGCCGGCTCCTAACCGCTCCGGTCCGTGCGGGGATTGGACGGGAGTGCGACGAGGTGTGAGAGCGATGAGCGTGGAATCGGGCCTGACCGTGGTTAATGGGAGCAAGAGACCCGGGGATCCAGGACTCCTGGAGCACTCGTCTCTAATCAGAACCAGCGGCAGGGGGAATCAGATGACATTGATTTTCCACACCAACAGAGTGAAAGAGGGAGTGGGGGGGGGGGGGTTAGGAAACGAGGAACTGGAGTGCAGATCAGCGACTGCAACCTCATTGATTAAAGCAACACAGGGGGACGAAAAAAAGATGGAATCAAAATGTGCTTCGGTTTCAATGAGCTCCAGAAGCTCCGGCGTACACAATCCTGCCTCGAGAGTACGTTTAGACCTTTGAAGAATCAAAGCAAGCAAATTAAAAGAAAAGAAAGCCTGATTTTCGAACATGCACCCAAAGCCATTGTTCTGTGGCCTCAATCACGGCTACAGGACGACGAGGAGCATGTGTGAGCCGTCGACGGACGAGTTGTCCTCGTGTCCCTCGGAAATAGAAGCGTATCTGACGTCTTGTCATTGTTTACGAGATGAAAGGAAAGTATTTTCTCTTTTTTTTTTGGGGGGGGGGGGGGGGGGGGGACGCCGGCCAATGACCACCCAAACGCATCGACGAGGACCGTGGGAAAGTCGCGGGGACGTCGGGCGTCTCGGTGCATTTTGAGGACGGCTACAGCCATCAAACCGCAGCTAATGACTCTATTACAGAAATCTGGTTTCTTATAGGCAGAGCAGCAACAACAAAAACAACAACAACAACAAAAAACACTTCAATTTGCGCAGACAAAATATGAAAGTGGAGATCACCAAGAGGGATCAAAGTTTGAGGCATGTCTAAGCCCCGGCACTGAATTATTTCCACTCCCGATTTGCGGCCTTTGAAATATGAATCACGCTTCATAAAAGGGCATTATTATTAAATCAAGTTGTTGCTTGCAGAGTGGAACACAAATACGACTTCAGATCTCCGTCGACTCGTGGCACGGCTTTAAGTAGTCAGAACCGCCACTCGGGGGCTTCGAATGCGGTCGACGAAAGAGCACGAGAGACGGATCGGGTTACTCGACACGACAACAAACTCCCCGAGACGTCGCCTGACATTTGCATATCGAACTGTTTCTCGGGATGAAATCTAGATGACTGGAGTGTGAGGAACTGATTGATGGTCGCTCCGGGGAGGGAAAAGAGCCACAGCAGACTCCAGTGAGTCCCGGGTTGAGCTGCTGCCTTCGGCTCCGCGTCTCCTCTTTCCACTCGAGGACCGTCCAGGACGAATAAAGCGGCCCGGTAACGAGCGGCTCCGTTGTTTTCGGCACGCAAACGTCCACGAGAGGGATTACATCTGTCGGCGCGCACGGAGGAGAGGGGAACGCATGCGCCGACACTTCATCGCGCACACACACACACACACACACACACACACACACACACACACACACACACACACACACACACACACACACACACACTTTGGACTCGGAGTCTGATCCTGGAGGATTTTGCGTGCCTCCAGATCTTCATCATCATCATCATCGTCATCGTCTCTTCCAGCAAGTGTCGAGATGGAGAAACCAGTTAAGCGTTTTCTCGCCGTGGAAGCACCGAGACAAAGCCGAACCGGAGCGGGACATTTTGGAGGAAAAGTGTAACCGAGACTTTGACGCGAAGCCCCCCCCCCCCCCACACACACACACCACCCCCACCCCGGCGAATTCGTCTGATTGATAGGACCGCTGGCGCGAATGGGCGCTCCTCACCTGCTCACAATGTGGAATTAATCTCAAAATGTTCCAAAGAGAGCATTTTTTAACCCGTGCCAAAAGTCTAAGTGCACTCAGCAGGAGCGTATTTGACTTTATTTTAAAAGGGACGGCTTTTTACGAGATTCACTTTACTATTATTAGACATGAGGGAACTGCACTTTCCACTTCATAATGATTAACTGCCACAAAATCCTCACTTAAAGGATTCGACCTGCCAAAAGTATCATCATTTATTCACATTAGTGGAAGGACTATCACCGGCAGCGTGTGTGCCGTATTAAACGGGACAGCGACACATTTACTTTTGGAAACGCAACACTTCATCCCGCTGACAGCGGCGCGTCTGCTGCGTCCATTACTGACGCATCCAATCTCTCGGTGGCCCCGATGGCATCGACGCAGTTTCCCTTGACAGGTTTTTTTTATATATATATATATATATATATATATATATTAAAAAAAAGGAGACTGTCAGCAAACAATATATGAACTGGAGTCGGGGGGGGGGAAATACCTCCGTGTACAAGTCACTCAGATGGAGCGAGTCCAGGAGAGAAGTCATGTTACAAATCGAAGTCGCAGCGTTGTTTTTATTCTATAAACCGAGCGGTACCTGAAAGTAAAAAAGGTCCTCGATCACTGCCATGTGTATGAGTGCGCAAACACGTGCGGCGGCCTTGTTGTTCCGCGCTGCGACGGGGAGCTGGTGGAAACTTCAATCATTAGCGTGCAAGTTTTGCGTACCGGTTTAAAATGGAAGGGAACTTTGACAAGTCGTGAGGCGACAGGTCTTTGAAACGCGGAGCGGCGGGGGAGGAATTGGGGGGTGGGGAGGGGGCGTCGGTGGACCACACAATAAGTGAACTCTCTAACTCTTAAATGCCACCGATGCGATCAAGCTTTCCGTCCGAGAGGAACGCTTCTGCCGCACAAGACGGGCGGTTGGCTTTGAAGCCGAAAAGGTTTCAGGCAATTAGGACCTTTAACTGTGACAATTTGCACGCCTCTGTCATTCTCTGGAGATCTCCAGCCCCGAGGACTGCTGCTGCTGCTGCTGCTGCTGCTGCTGCTGCTGCAGCACAGGACGGCTTCCACTTCTGTTGCCTTCATGAGATGCCAAGCACCGGGTACTAATAGGAAAATGGTTTGTGGAAAAGCTTGGCGCGAAGCCCAAGCCGGGAGCACTGGAAAGAGTTGTTAGAGTCACACCGGCTACCTGAACTAAAGCGGCCAAGAACATTTAGAGAGTTTTTAAATCACCTCTTTTCATCATCCTAATATTTTACCTTCCCTGTGTTTTTTTTTTTCTCCCCCGTGACATGAAGGTGCTGCAGGACTAACGGTTGTAGCACCCACTTGAGGGCGGTATCATTACCGGCATCGGGGCCAGACGAGATTTCTCCGCTCGGGGAGTCTTACAAACCGAAGCTACCAGCTAAGGTGAACTTAACTGAGCGCTACGCTGCCTTCTTCTCAGAAAAAAAAAACAACTCTCCCCAAATGACCTGCGTGCTGAATCCCGTTGATACGATACGGCTAAAAACACCCAGTGCTTAGGTCTGGGGGAAGGGAGGGAGGGGGGGAATCGTGTTTCAGGGCTTCTGACAGCTCGTCCCTGAGTGGGTATTGTGCTTGCTCTGCCCTCCCTCCCCTCCCGTGCATCATTGAAGACAGGCAGTAGCCAGAGGCCAAACTGAGAAGAGAGAAGGGGACAACAGGTTCAATTACTGGTCAGTCCAAAGGTCTGATTAAGTCCTGGAGAGACTCGAATCAAAGCACAATGACTGAAGTCTTTATGGGAAAGTACAAATCCTGTTCAAAGAAGTTGGGACGCTGTGTAAAATATAAATAAAAGACTGAATGCAATGATTTGCAAATCACATAAACCCATATTTAACAAACATATCCAATGTTAAAACTGAGAAATGTTCTTGTTTTAGTTTCTTGTTTATATTGGGACGGAGCAACAAAAGACTGGAAAGGTTATGTAACGCTCGTAGAAGAGAAGAGTCCGGGTACTAAACTGGCCCACCTGCAGTCCAGACCTGTCACCTATTTAAAAGATTTTGCGCATCATGAAGTGAAAAAATACGACAAAAGAAGCCCCGAACTGTTGACCAGCTGAAATCCTATATCAAATAAGAATGGGACAACATTTCACTTTCAAAACTCCAGAGTCCAGTCTCCTCAGTCCCCATACGTTTCCAGAGTGTTGTAAAAAGAAGAGGTTCTGCGAAACAGTCCTAACTTTTTTGAGATGGGTTGCTGGCATCAAATTAATAATAAGCATATTGTTTTTCATAAAACAATACAATTTCTTAGTTTCAACATTTCATATGTTGTATTTGGTCTATTTGCAGTTAAATATGAGTTTATGTGATTTGAAAATCATCGCATTTTGTTAAAGTAAAGTAAAGGTCCCGGTATTTCACTCCTCAAAATTCAGCTGGATTTTGAAATGATTGTAACCAGAAGTAGAAATAAAGTTCTGTGTATTTATCTAACGGTTGCAAAATGTGAGCTTAAAAAGTTCAGAGTTCAGAGACTGCTCCTGTTACGTGAAAATTCAGCGCAGCACAGAAAAGCTATAACCTTTGTGGGTAAGCGCTCCGGGTTTCATCGCTTCATCAGAAATCAGCATCGGCGTTACATATGCTGCAAAAATCAAGCATCGCAACAATCACAAAAAAAGGGACTGAATAATTAGAGGGATGCTGACTCAAGTACATTATGAGGATGTATCAGTGATCTACTGAGATGGAAGGAGTTGAGGACGCCTAATAATCCATCAATCAGGCAACTTCGGGTCCTTTAAAGTCCACAGATCGAGAAAATGTCCCCCAACAGTTCTAATATTTACTGCCGAGCTTCGGGTCTAAATAACCTTTAATCGGGCTTCCAACCGAAAGTTCAGCCATAAAAATATAAAAGCCGCTTGGACCCAAGCTGTGAGACCGAGAGCTAAATCTGCCGGAGATGACAGCAGCGACATGAGCATTACTTCGTACTTCTGGAGAGATGAAGCGTCCCCGGGGGAACGCGTTTTATTGAATTTCGCCGAGGCATTTAGCGTCGTTGCCTGAATGTCTGTATTTTAGATATCCGTGTCGTTCCCACTCCGCCTCACTTCATGTGAAAGGGATTGTAATGCGGGAAAATGAATACGTCTCTTTCCCACCCCTACTTTTTGTGCGGCTCCCTCAGACTTTCCAAAAGTCGCTTCGGAGTGCTCACAGCTTTATGAAAAAAAAAAAAAAAAAGAGAGAGGAGTTTTGTATTGATAACTGCTTTTCAGACCCTATTGAAGAGAACGACTGCCGCCCGCCGCACAACCCTTTTCACGGTACGCTGGTGAAGCTCTTTCAACACGGGTTCCCCAAAATATCCTGCGCAGGGGCGTCCGTCCGGCAAACAAAGCAGTTTGTCAGTCTAAAGTATGACTTCTCTTTCCTGCGTACCCTCTTCAGAGGAGGCAAACCCTGCTAAGAACCGGGACTCTGAGGGGGTTTGTGTTTTCCACCGAGATCCCTTCAGTGGGAACATTTTCAACAAGCTCCGGTGAGAGATGACTTTGTTTGAATTCGACTCACCGAAAGACATACCTCAAAACAGCACGCGGAACAATGGATCCTCAGTCGAGGAGGTATGAAAGCATGAAGGCGTGGGTGGGATTTATGGACCGGCACATACCAAATCTTCATTTGCTTATCACACTGTATCACTTACAGAAACCCGGGGAAGCCAAATACACTCTGTATCGCGGGGCATCTGAGGTCAGCTGCAGGTGCAGGAATATTTTTTACAAAACAAGACATTTATTACTACCTGGGTTTTCAGCAGCACGCATCCCGGCCAAGGGCTTACTTCCCTCACTTCCATCCCTAATACAAGCACGAGATCGTAATCGCGGTGGGCCGTAAGCCAAACACACAAACATAGGTGCAACACTGTGTTTTTGTACCGCTGTCAAAATACCGATGTGCCGCAGACTAAACAGCAGGGGGATAAAGCCGGCCATGTGGCTTGACAGATGTAGTGCGAGAACAAGGGAAGGACAGCTACCAGAAACTGTTGAGGGAAAAAAATAAAAATAAAAATTTTACGTGACAGTTCGTGGGAAAACTCCAAGACTGAGATTTGAGTCCGACCTTGAAATACGGTTACCTTTATAAACGTCCAGTTTCTATGAGAGCAGGAACATTCAGCTTTAACATAAAGGCCCAATTCACAAAACTGACTGTTTTCACTTCATTACCAGCCAAATCAACATTTCAGCTGCTGGGGAGTATATCCCCAAAAACTTTGGCTGGTCGTTGCCTCCACTGAAGTTGTGTTTTTCCATCTGATTTGGACCCGTTTAGTTTAGAAGTAAGTTATTGACGCTGATTATATTTCCAGCAGTATAGGTATGGCGTGCACATAGGGACTACAGTGATACTAAATGAACTTGACAAGAAACGGTGATCGGCAGCTCGTGTTTTCTCCATCCGTGACGTCACCTGTTGGTTTGTGAAAAGCCGTTCTAAAGCCTCGAGTTTGGATTTTGGCCGGCGCCATCTTGCTATTTTGGACCCAGATGTGACCATAATTAGATGAGCTGGGGGACTGAGTTAATCTGATTGGGAACAATAAGCCCCACCCACCTATAGTGGAAACCCGACTGCACCGCAGGCCTGTCAATCAAACTGACACAACCGTAAACATGTCGCTTTTTGAAGCCTAAAATCAAATTAATTATGGAATTATTTTCAGAAGGACCACTAGAAAACTTTTTGGAGCCAGCCCCTAGCAGCCCTGAGGGGAATTGCACTTTATGGCACTTCTGCACTGGCCTCACTAGTCAGACCCAGAAGCTACATCCACTTTTATATACAGTTTATGGGTCTCTGTGAAATCCAAACCTTACCCTTCGCCTTGGTGCCAAAAACACCAAGACAGTGACTGCAAAAATGTGAATGTAATTGCTGCAGTTTATACTGATGCAGATATGGATCCAAATTCATGTTTAAAAATGATAATATTGACAAATTTGCCTTTTATAGGGCTTCTAAGACATTTCTAGTTTATCAAAGGTGGGCCTGAAGTAGCAGAAAACCTACAAGCCTCAGCTGAAGTTTTTCCCAGCATTTTAGGGCATCTGGTGCTACTTTCCCTGCTCCGAATACACTATGTGCTATTCCAGTTATTTTCCACCACACCCAGCCAGACATGCATGTGTACCGAGAGGTCCCTGCAAATAAAAGCACTCGCAGAGCAGGAAGGTGAGTGGCACAAAAACAATCTTTGATGAGGCCTGTTAAATGAAAGCATAATCCCTGCAGAGCCGTGTACTTTCCCCACAACATAACTGCAAGGAAACTCAAACCAGGACTACTGTGGGTGGTCAGACTCAGCTCAAAACCAAGTGGCAAAACAAACATACACGCATGTTTTTGGGCCTTTACTCTGTGAATGATTGAATGTTTACAAACTAATTGTGAGGAACTGGCTTTCATTAATCTTCCATAAGAACATACCGTCTGTTTTGTACCACACAAATTCTCCAATGGCATGTCATCCTCCGCAAAACCGTCTGCGAGAGCCCGAGTCGAGTCACATCAACCCGAACAGAACGCCCGCCGAGTCTTTTTAATCTACGAAAAATCAAAGCTGAGTAAACACCGCTTTGGTATGTGTAATTCCTCGAGCCAAACTCCGGCGGTCAAGTTTCACACATGCCGACACACATCTGGAGCACTCTCGGCATGGAAGATCGAGCTTGATATCATGCACATGTCAAGGCAGCGCGAGGCTCTGACCCTAACACTCTACAGATACATCACTAAGGGGGGGGAGTGATCCTCGGGCTTCTGTCCGTATGGAGATGTCAGGATAGCATAATTGTCAGAACAAAGACGAGTGAAGGGGCAGGTTGGACGCTGAACTTTTACTGTGATGTTAAGTGCACTGGATCCACGGGGAAGACTTGCCAAATCCGTCCGAGACATGTTGAAATAACCGCTCGGTGAAAACGCCACATCGTTTCTTATCTGTGCGATGTTTTGATTAACTTATCTAACCTTTGTTCGGTTAAGTGTTTCTTACTCCTTTCTTAAAAAATGTCTCCCCAGCTGTGAATCGAGCTACACCGGCCAAAGCGGCTAACGGAGATTTCCATAGACTTTCCGAGTAGATTAAAGAGTCCGTCGCCCCGTTCATCGTAGAAAATCTAACACCAGTCACTTATTCCTTTCAGGACAATTGCTGGATTTTGCAAAGAGAAAGGTCCGGGACTGTGCCGAGAGAGCGGAGACGGCAGCCGTCCCGGATCTCCCTTGACCCCGCCAGGATGCGAACGCATGCGGTGTCACAGCACGAGCTTCAGAGGGTTGTGTAGGGTTTCACCTGTCGGCCTCGTCGGACGTATGTCACCTCACGAATGCGGCGTGAGAGTAAAGTTCGGACAAAGACCTCTGGAGAAATACTTTTTCCCTCGATGCTCCATTTAAAAAGAATTCTCTCCAGGACAGTGCAATTCCTTCTGAACGCTGCCAACCTAAGGACCAGATTCTGATTGTGGCACTTTGCCTTAAAACCTGATTATTGATGACTTTACAGAATATTTTTTGGGGCCATGTCAGCTGGGTGCTTAGTATGAGTGAAACATCTCAACAACTTTTTGCATGGATTAGCTGGCAATCTTGTGTAGACATTTGCAGCACCAAAGGGATAAATGCTTAATGTCTTTGGTGATCCCTGACTTTCCTTCTAGTGACACCAGCTTCATGGCTTCATACGAGATGGGTTGTTTCATTCCAGAAAACCATGGTGGTCATCCTTTGACTATTTCGTCTCTTGCACCACGATGAGGTTGACATCTGTAGTTCTGAGTTAAATGCTTTGACAACTTTTGGACAGACGACATCACATTACTCCAGTTCTGGCCTCTCTCCACTGGCTCCCGGTTGGTTTTAGAATTGATTTTAAGATTTTGTTGATCACTTTTAAGGCCCTCCTCGGTCTGGCCCCGAGCTACATTATTGAAATGTTAGCCCCCATATGAGCCAGCTCGCAGCCTTAGATCCTCCGGTGGGGTCCTTCTGGCCGTTCCAAAGTCGAGGCTTAAATCAAAGGGTGACCGTGCTTTTGCCATTAGGACCCCTCGACTTTGGAACGACCTACCCGAGGAGATAAGGCTTGCAGAATCAATAACTTCTTTTAAATCACTTCTTAAAACCCATTTTTATAGAATTGCTTATAAGTGACGTCGTCCTTTTATGCAGTTCTTTTGTTCCCGTTTTTGTTTGTTTATTTTATTTATTTGTTTGTTTTCAATTCCATTTGCCCGTTTTGGTTATTTGTTTGGTTTTGTTGTATTCATTACCTTAATGGTATGGTCATTTTTGCCCCGTTTTCTTAAATGTTTACCGGTATTGACGATATGTATGACTAATGCTTTGCTTCTCTGTAGAGCACTTTGTAAACTCTATTTTTAAAGGTGCTATATAAATAAAGTTGTTGTTATTATTATTATTATTATTATTATTGTAAGGGACAATTCTAATATCCTAATGGGCTTAATTCTCACATGCCACGTTGCCATAAGATTTGGTATGTGAATGGTACGTGAATTTTAATGCTTGCATCCCCATCTCATCGTACAATATATGATTTCCGGAATCTCTGTCTGTATGTTTGTTTGTCCCTTGCGTATCTCAACAACCATTCGTCCCACCTGTTTTGAGCTAGGCGGGTGTATTCCTGGATGTGAATCGGCAAATTTGGTGTGATTTGGACACGTGACACCTTTAATATAAATAAACTTTAATAAAGGGGAAATCGGCGCTCAATGCAGCAGCGGGGGTCGGTATTTTGAACTGGCACTGCACTAGTAAGGTCAAAATTTAATCTACCCTAACCAGTGCTCGATTTTAGTGCGAATTTGGGAATGTTAGTTTGCTAATGGGCCAAATTTTAGCACATTGCTATTGTCCTTTTTAATATATTGGCATTCATGGCTTTAGCATTTAGATACAGTATTGTAGTGGCTGGCATAACTGTACACTAATTTTCTTGTTTAAAGAGATTGTTAAAGTCTTTACAGTTGGAGTTCCTAAAGTTTTTAGCTTGATATATTGTCAAATGAATGAGTGTCACCCTTTGCCTTCTTGTTTCAGGTTACATATATGTATTCATGTGTATGAGTTGTAAGAAAAGAGTGAATTTGCTTTCATTTTGAGCTCTTTTTTTTTTTCTTTTTTCTAACCCCATTCTCATCCCATAATTGATATTAACGACCCTCGGATTTATCTCGGGGACCCAAAGTTCGGTAGGAAGATGTTTAACGACAAGTTCTTCCCACATGGCTCCCTTCTTGTCTCCTTTTGTACAATTCCCAGCATGCCCTATCAAAGACCACTCGTTTATTCAGCAGAGGACAACAGCTGGATTTAGCCTGAGAAAAGTCAGGAGTGTGCTGAAACCACAAAGACGACAGCTCTCCCCTGATCTCCCCTTGACCCCGGCAAGGGTACAACTCCACGGGTGTCACAGCAAGATCTTCACCGGGGTCGTGTACGGTTTCACCTGTCTGCCTTTCAGACCTGGATCTGAACAGGTCGAGGAGAATAGGCCTATAGAGGCCTCTCCCTTTTCCTCCTCCCTCTCTTCTCCTTTTCTCTCCCTCTCTTTTCTTCCCAAGCCGGCTAATCTCTTCTCAGGTTTAGGGTTCCCGGTCCGGGCTCTTTGAGGAGGAAATATGGGGTTGGGTAAACATCAGGGCTCTCGCTGCGGGGATTACAACACCCATATATCACTGTGACAACTCCCTTTTCAGCGGATGACAAGTCGCCAGGACCCTGTGCGAGGAGGGATCCAATGACACTTCCTATCGCCACGGCCGACACCGATAGCACACGCCATCCCCGTTTTCACAGCATCGTGTCAGTTTATGAGGATCCGGTGTCCGAAATATTCTCAGCCGACGTCTTTAGACCGGGTTGAGGTTTTCACACATTGTCGCACCTGATGTTTGGCTTTTACGGCATCTTCAGAGAGACAACAACACAAAACGGAACAGGACTCTCGAGAAGCGCTTTGATCAAATCCTTTCTGAGAGACCGCCGTTCATTGTCCGTGACTCCATTTCACTCTCGCTCCTCTCGCCGAGGCAGAATGGCATGCGTGGCAGCGCGCCCGCTGGATGCATTGTGCCTCGGCAGCTGGGTGCTAACTCTTTAAAAAAAAAAAAAAAAAAAAAGTGAAGTCATTGTCAGGCCTCATTTGAGAGAACCCGCTTTTTTATCCAGAAAGACATCACTAAGGGTCAATGAGGTGGATCGTTTTCCCAACCTCGCTGGTTCCATGTGCTCATGCATTTAAACTGTCAAACGGTTCAAATTTAATTAACCAAATGGTGTTTCTTTTCCAAAGTGGTGGGTGCCTCCAATAATTCCTCAAAGTGATAGAAAATAAGAAGCAATGAGGGACACTTAAATGTGCTCCTTCAGTTGCTCTTTTCACCGTTGTGCGGTTGACAACAAGAAGTCATGTCAGAGCAGAGGATGAAATCATTTAGGGGAGGGAATAAAAAGCATTTAGACTTGATGGAGGAGTCATTTTTGACAATGGGCTCTGTAAAAATGTGAAAAATACACTAAGTATTGATGTCAGACCATCCATCCATCATTTTCCACTCATCCAGGATCGGGTCGCGGTAGGTGATGTCATACCTCTTTTACTATTCATGGCAAACTTGAATATGAGAAAGTCGCCTGTAAAAACGCAATCATATGTCCTTACTCCCTGTACTCGTAAGATTTTACTCCCCGTAAATTCTTTCTGTCCCCCCGAAAATTTTACACAA
Organism: Brachyistius frenatus; assembly: GCF_029030835.1. Classification (NCBI taxonomy): domain Eukaryota; kingdom Metazoa; phylum Chordata; class Actinopteri; family Embiotocidae; genus Brachyistius; species Brachyistius frenatus. Next base: position 34,688 of record NW_027210846.1, on the reverse strand, counting down.
CATTTGACTGCTTAAGTTTCAGGTGCATGGCGAATTCACAGTGCGCCACAGAAAAGTGTGTAACTCGGGTGCTGATGACGATCAACTGAGGAAACGTGGGATATTTACTCACGAAAGTTATAGTGTTCCCATTCTCTGAGCACTTTCCAGCGCTACTTACCGTTCCCATGCAACAGAAGTAGTCTCAGAACTTTTTGATCGACCCTCATAATAATAATGGGTTTTTTTTACAACTATTTTGTGCCTAAATAGGTAATTAAATGTATTTTGTTTATGATGCATAGCATTTCTACTGCCTGAAAAATAACAAAAGTAGCCTCAGTGTAATGAATAACAAAATAAAAGAATGATCGTATTTCTAGAAAACAGTGGCAAGCTGCCTTCATAAAAATGTGTTCGTTTTGAAAAGAGTGAAATAAGGTATTATATCAAAACAATTGAACTAACTTGAAACCGAAAGAATGTATCGACCGCTCGGGAACGTAGATGCATGAGAAAGGCTGCGTACACAGTCCCAAACAATGTTTGATGATAGAAAGTGAAATGTGAAATGTCGCAAGAAAGACATGCTGTACGCATCAAACTCTGGACAGTGGCATAATTAAATGTTTTCAGTCCTCTCACAAAACTATTCTGAGACATCCAAACAGGAAAACTTGAGCAAGGAACACAAAATGTAATCCAGACCACACAATATGTGACCGAACTGAGAATATGATCATTCTCTGGATGCTAAAATAGAAAAGATGAATTCAATGGCAAATTCATTCATCATCGCACACGTAAACACAGTGCCATCCCAGATCCTTTCGGTTTTTACATCATGTTTTAATGAATTGAAAATGAAATGAATAATAATTGTAAAAATAAAATAAAAAGACATTAAAACAGATGCAGCGCATATTTCACTAACATTTAAATATTAGCAATGTGTGCATTACCGCCTGCTGTCAGACATCTTTTATTAAAGCCAAACTTAGGCTTGTGAGCAAAATTCATGCATAATGTACGTCTGACAGAGGAAGTGTTGGCGGGCTTCTCGACAAGTATGAATAAGGCCATCTGGGAAGAATTAGCCTCATTATAAAAAAAAGCTAACAGTGATTTATGCGAGGCTGTACTCTGTTGTTCCACCATCTCATAACGATAAGCATTTAATCATGGCGAAACACGCATTACCCACCCCCCCTCCCCCGTCTTCCCTCCCGGAGGAGTCGAACACGATGAGCAATTAACAGCATTAGTCTCCATAATTCGGGAGGAAAAACCGTGATGTCCAACATCCGATAGCGGAATCAAACTCGTGTGTCGGAGAGCAAAACGAAAAACACCTCGTCTTAATTAGACGACACGGAGACGTCGAGGTCCGACGCGCAATCTCGATCGACCGCAGACTAAACCGGAGGCCTCCGTCAGCTCATCGCTCACGTCTTTCCTTTTCCTTTTTGTTTTGTTTTTGCAGGAGAGAGTAAACCCGGCCTGCTCAAACATCCCGCTGCCCGAGGCGCACGGACTCTTTCGGCATTGATTTGTGAAGTGACGCGGATGCCAAGAAGCCTCATCTGTCACACTGCTGCGGTCGAGTGCTGAACGCAACTCGTGATTGATGTCATGTTTGGGGCCAACAATGCCATGAATATTCAACGTTTGTCTCAGGTTCGCTCTGCACATCTGGTCCCCCCAAAAAAAACAAAAAAAATTTGGGATTTGATTTGACGGCTTTTGGGGGGAAGGGGGGGGGCAAAGACGAAAGCTCCTACCTGCGACCGATGAAGCTGGATGCCGTAGAGGAGGATGTTCCCGAGCTTGGCGGTCGAGGCCAGGTCCACGATCGCCGCCGGCTCCGCCACCTTCCCGCTGACGGACGGCTCGTCCGCGCTGCTCAGACGCACCTATGAAAACAAAAGGCCACCGCGCAGCAATCAGAAAACACTTGGCAGCAGTGAGGATTGTTTCACCGGGCCTGCTCCCGCCTTTTTTTTTTTTTTTTGGGGGGGGGGAGCGTTTCGTTTAAACATGTTGCAACTCAACAGACCTGCTTATCTCAGGTTGTGCTCGGGGAAGCGTGCGCTCTGCCGAGTTGATGGTAAACAGAGATCAGTTGACACAAAATCCTCCCCGAGGTTATAATGACGACTTAATTTCGTTGTAAATCTTTTCAGACCTTTGGGGTTTTTATTTTCCCTAATTTGGAGCGGCAAAATCCAGACTCGGTGGTTCGGGTTACCGTGTCGTCTCGCAAGCTTTTAGGTCAATTCCCAAAAACTGAACCGCTGACAGAAGCTTAAACTGAGATTTATTCAGCGCAATTATTCTGTCACACATCCCTAAAAAACTGCGGCAGCGAGACACGACGGACACGAGAAACGGTTTCAAAAGTGTCGAGACATCTGCTGCTAAACGTACAATTATTACACTTTATTTGCGTATCAATCAAATGTTTTGCTGTCGTCAGCTGGAGTTCAACTTGAGGACCGATTACTCAGCACATTGGCTGGCGGTCGAACAGCGCCGACTATTCGAGTGCACCAAACCGGCGTGTTCAGAGACAATGGAAAGACTCTGTCACGGAGATATTTGTTTGTTTGAAGTATCGGAATGGAAAAAAAACTGTCATGGAGTCAATGAATGTCGCTTTAATTTTTGGAAACGTATTATTTTCAAGAGCAAAAAGCGTTTGGTTGCACGAAAAAAAACAGGAGTGCAACACCGCGACGTGCACGGAGCAGCGGGAAGCACCAACCTCTGGGAGGAAGAGCTGGCGAGCTTTGACGCTTGAAGCAACATCACTTGAGTAAGAGAGCGCACATCCAATTTTGGGCAACTGAGACCCCTTGAAATGCTTCAGAGGGGGCGGAGCTCCACCGTCCCGAGACCGAAGGAGGCGTCAGGCTCAAGGAGACACCAGCTGGGATTTTTTTCTTTGACTTTAGCGGCGGTTGTGTCACCGTGAATTCGTTCCCTCCCCCCAAGGGTCAGACTGTCAACACCGAGTGCCACCGTGGCGTTCTGAGGGAAAACATTCGTTCCGTACCACCTGAACCGTGACACGTTGGTTTTCCATACACGTTGACAGGTTTCTTTGCTTCCCGTCACCCCTCTTCACCTGATTTCGCTCCTTTTCTGTTCCCCCACAAAAGCGTATAATAATAAAAATGACCACACCGAATCTTCAAAACACTCTGAATGAAAAAGAAAAAAATGCCTCCAGGCTAACAGTCCCACAATGCAATGCTTTTTTTTTCTCCCAGAAGTGAAATTTGCAGTCGAGTTGCTCAACGGCTGTCAGAGTGTCCTACGTGTGAATGTTCTGCTCACTGCTGGGTCATTTATTGAGTTTCTATCTCGTGGCGATGAACAGCGAAACAGGGGAATGATTTTGGACATTTTGGATTGTCCAAGTCCAAGTTCAAGTTTTGATCAAAATTGTTGGTTGATCGATCAATTAATCATTTCAGCACTTGTGACATGTGGCGGGATGTTCGATAAAAGAGGAAGGAACGGAAGAGAATAAAACATCAGAAGAATAGAATAGAATAGAATAGAATAGAATAGAATAGAACAGAATAGAATAGAATAGAATAGAATAGAATAGAATAGAATAGAATAGAATAGAATAGAATAGAATAGAATAGAATAGAATAGAATAGACACATGTTCCAGTGGCAGTTTTGTGGGAACCTGGTTTTATTCTGATGCGTGCTTTTGTGTGTGTGTGTGTGTGTGTGTGTGTGTGTGTGTGTGTGTGTGTGTGTGTGTGTGTGTGTGTGTGTGTGTGTGTGTGTGTGTGTGTGTGTGTGTGTGTGTGTGTGTGTGTGTGTGTGTGTGTGTGCGTGGGTGTGTGTGTTCACACAGCTTCACACTGAGTGTTTACACATCCGAATCTGTGTTTAAATCTTGATTGAATATTAAGCCAGAGCGGAGCGGCGGCTCCGGAGGAGGCTTGTGTCGTTGTAGAAATCAGCCTCTGCGGGTTTATTTCATTCCGATTACTTGACATTGTTTTTCGGAGCATGTAAGTGTTTCTTTATTTAGTTTTTTTTTTCCCTCTCGGGTGTTTGAATCGGGGCGAGCGGTAAGCGAGGTCGAGCCGCTCTCCAGAGAGGTGTCGGTTTCCTGACAGCTCCAGAGCTCCTCGAGGGACCCGAGGTGGACCACAGGTGATGTTTTTACAAGTAGGAAAAAAAAAAAAAAAAGGTTTGGCTCGCCTTGTAATACAACGGACCTCGACGAAACTGAACCTGTGCTGCGCCAGATGTGTGTACTCATAAACGTGTTAAAAAAAAAAAAAAAGAAGGAAGTTCATTCAAAGTGTGAGAAACGATACCGAGACGAGCATGTCGGGATGTAAGGAGGCTGTTTGTTCACCGAGTGACCTCCGAGGAGACACGAGCTTCTCTAACAGCAGCATGAACTATCAAACACAAAAAACAGCTGGAGTTATGAAACAAAGGAAAATAAGCTTTTAAATAACACGGCATTGATGTGGCACTTTGTCCCAAATATTTGCAGGCGAGTATTTCACATCAAAAATATTCATGCCGGCAGCGAATTTGGGACAGTTTAAAAAGAAAATATTTAAAAGCTCAAATAGATTCGTGGCAGTTCGTTCTTTAGAAAAAGAAACACGATGCTTTCAAAATGGTAAAAATATCTGATTGGAAGTAAACTTCTATAGCGACCTCCCTTTTTTTTTTTGACACACAACATACGCTTTCTGTGTGAACGTTTTCATGACAAAAACAACAGTTTAATAAAAACGTATTGACGTAAAAATGAACGGGGCAAAAACAAAACTAAAAAAAATGAGTAAATGTTAGCATGCTGAAATGCTAAACTACGGTGGTAAACATCGGCGCCGCAGACTGACTGGCGCTAGCATGCGTCCGCCGCGTGAACTCACCCAGACGACGACCGGCGGGTGGAGAAGAGCTCGATTCGCTTCCTTTAAAGCCACAAGCACGGCCTCCACTTCAGGCAGCCAAGAATCACCGACCTGGAGACCCGAGGGAATAAAAAAATACGAAATCCAGTTCAGATTTTACGCCGGCCAGAACGGATCACGACCCATTTACACCGACGTGGTTTCACTTAAATTTGTGAACTTACAGACACCCGGATGAAGTTCCAGCCCGTTAACAGATACCCGGCGTTGTCTCCCGTCAGATCCGGGACGACGTCCAGCTCCTGTAAAGAGAGAGGTTACACATTTGGGCTGATATAATCTGAGGGGTAACATTTTTAAGGCAGGTGCTGCAGCGCCGGGCGTCCCGATGCATTTTGAAGGGTCGAGTGACGGATCGACTCAAAAGGTCGCGAGCCGTCTGGGTTTTGTTTCACACACTTCTTCAATCATTTACTGTTTCGACTACGCCCACCTGCTTTCCCTGCCATGAATCACTCTGCGATTAGAGAAAAGGGATAAAACATTTTTTTTTTAAAAACAGAAAGACTGTAACTGAGCTTATTTCCATCAACTGCAGTCAGAAAACGTATTAGAACAAATGGGAGGGAGTTAAATAAAAAAAAAATTAACTTAAAAAAATAAACAATTTCTGGGCTCCTTCATACTTCTGAACTGGCAGGAAAATTCTGTCATATGAGAAAGACAGGAACAGCAATCATACACAGGCCAAGTTTAATTTCATTACGTTGCAAACTGAGTCGGAGGGCCGACGCGCAGCCAAGAAGTGTAAAAAGAACCGGGACGTTTAGGTTCTGATCTTTCCGTTCACTTTTCGTCTCTCGGCACACGAACGACGCGAGAAAAAAAAAAGAAAAAAAAACGTTTACATTCGCGTTTGTCGTTGTGCCTCCATAATTACAGCCTCGTATTACAAGATCACGCACAAAGCACTGGAAATACACACAGAAATAAAACGCTTATCGTCGTCTGGTGTTTGGCGTCGAAGTGCAGTCGTTCTGCCCAATAAAGAAACAGAAAGTAAATGAAAGCCGGTGACGGGAAACAGATGTCGGAGGGTTAATTGATCCTGAAAGATAACTGCTCCACGGCCTTCACCGGGGAAATCATTTCGGGCTGTTTGCGAGTTTAAAAAAAAAAAATACAAATAAAAATAAATTGACGTGATCTAAAGCAGGTTGGCCACGAAGTCCCAGAGCGGGATTTGTTTATTCAAGTTTAGACACGGCCCCGAGAGCCGAGAGCCGAGGAGCCGAGGAGCCGCGAAAGGCTCGACGACCTAAAACCCGCTCAGAGGGGGAAGAAGAGAAACGCCTCGGAGCGCCGCACGGGAGTGAACTACCTGCTAATATTCAATTCAGTTATATTTACATAGCGCTGAATCATAAACACAAGTCATCCACCGGGGAACTAAAGAAGAACCCAACAATTCAACAGTTCCCACGTGAAGAAATCAGGCGGCCATCTGCCTCGACCATTTAATATGGGAGTTTTAAATGTGTGCGGAAGCACCTAGTTTCATCTTTTTGGTTTTAACACCTTATTTAAAAAGTTAACTGAAGCAGAAATTATGATTTTTATTTTTTTATTTTTTTATTTTAAGCTGTTATACGACCCTGGCACGTCCGTTATGGTCAACTTGATTGCAAAACGCTGTTTATTAGCTCATTCAAAAGTCTCTTTTTTAATTTTTTTTTACCTCTGATTTGGTCTCCACCAACTCCTGAGAGAAAAATATCTGACTCCTGAGCTTCTAGATGCTCTAATACTTTTGTTTTGCCTTTAGCTAGTTTCTGACTTTGTCTGTTTTAAGGGACGGTGGCGATGATGATTCAGACTTATAAGGTTATACGTTATTTCATCCCATTTCAAATGAGAAACTGACAACACCTACAAGCTACGAATGCTGCCGATGTAAATGCGCGTCGTTTGTTTTAAAGCTACCAGACACTTTCCCACCCTTCAAACATTCAATGATCAATTACCAACTTTAAAAAAGCATTTGGTTAGTAAATTCCTAACAAAACTGGGGGGGGTTCCCATTATTTATCTCTATCAGTGGCGGACGGTCAAAAACAGCTCGTTCCCACTGGGTGGTGTCTGCTCAACTTTCCGTCTAAATGACAAATCCTCGTTAGTCGAGTGCATTTATTATAAAAAACCTTCACCGAGTTGATACACGAGTCTGAGGATTCTCTTTGATGTGAAGTGCGTATAAAAATATGATCGTACATAAAGATAAAACTAAAAAGAGAAGTGATTAGGGAGAACAGGCAGAGGAGGGGATTCGACTTTTTTTAAAAAAGCTTTTATTTATATTTTTGTTCCCATAAAACATCCACTCGTCTGTGTTAGTCTTTGTTCTGAATCCACCGAAGCCAAACGCTGAATAAATGATGCGTCTAAATTATGTGACAAGAATGTAAAAAAACAAGTTAAGGTTGGTGGAGAAAAAGTTGAGGTTTTCAATTCCACGTTAAAAAACTACAGAAAGAGAATTAAGTTTCAGTAAAGCAGGCTGGTTTGTCTGACTATTATATTTGTGGTATCATGCTTTACCATTTCTTACAGATTGTCTGTTTTTGTAAAGATAGGATAGGAAGTAATTACATATTACTCTTTACCAGGTAAAGATTTCTTTTGAAAAATTCAACACGAAAAATAAAGATTTTTTTTTTTTTTAATTGCAACAATCAAATAAAATTGCACAAACTCCCGGAGGGACGGACTTCAGAGGCCGAGACATTTTTTTCTTCACATTTTACAGGAAATACATTGAAAAAGATCAAAGAAAGATCATTCGGTGTGGGTTTATGAGTTATTTAGCTCCGTCTAACATATTTCCTGTTTGAGACACATAAAACTTGTGCTGCCAGTTAACTTGGCAGATTCAAAATTTGACATTAAACTTTTTCCTTCCTTCTGTGAGCCTGGATTTAAACTGGATCAAACGTATCTCCCATCCGGCTGAAAGAATCCTTAATCTTACTCCTGCTCTGAGTGTGTTCGTCTCTCACAAACGTACACACACACACACACACACACACACACACATGCTGCCAAATCCTCCACCTGCACACACAACACACTGCTTATCCCTGTATTAGATTCACACAGTGGCACCGGGACAAAGGTAATTCTTCATCTTCCGCTTCTTCATCTTGCCTTTCATCTCCCTCCATTATTCTTCCTCCCTCAAAAAAAAAAAAAAAAAAGGGACGTATCTGGTTCCGAACACGCGTGCCGGACAAAAAAAAACAAAAAACACAAGGACCCCGCCGGACACCCGAGTGGTGAGGCGGGAACGGATCCAATCAGCCGATCCAAAAGGAGGCCGGACCCCCGATCCGTCTCCGGGGGGGATGGAGAGTGTGTGTGTGTGTGTGTGTGTGTGTGTGTGTGTGTGTGTGTGTGTGTGTGTGTGTGTGTGTGTGTGTGTGTGTGTGTGTGTGTGTGGAGGGGGGGGGGGGGGGGGGGGACCGGTGCAGCACCGGACAGCGAGATCCGCTCGTTCTGACGCCGGGCTGAAGAAGAACTTGGAGCGAGTTTAAAAGGAGGATGATCTGTTCGGATCGGCTGCGGAAACATGGAAACACGAACTCCGCTGTCGGCAGTCACACCGAGAGAATTAATCAGGAATGGACCGGGAAACATGTTTCAGTACGCCAAGCCGCGTGTGGGCGATTTGTCAGGGCCGAGCGTATCCGCTCCGGAGGCGAAAGGGAAAGTCGATGGGGGTGAAATATTACAACGAATTAAAAAAGCTGCGGAAATTTACGTGATTTATTACAGAAGTGCTCGGTGAATTTTATAATGATATCAAATGTGTCTTGAGGAGGTGTTAAAAGCCTACGCACATACTTTTATTCCCAAAGTATAGATTTGCTGTAAAGTAAGTCTTTAACGAAATAAAAACATTATAAGCTGCTGGAAATGCAACGATATGGAATTTCAGGGCCGATAACAACATAAGGTCAAGCGGCCATCTTGGTATTTTGAAGCCAAAAGTGACCATAATTTGGACGAGGTGGATCTGACTCGATCTGATTGGAAAACCGAGGACGCTACGCCCCGCCCACTGATCGCACCACAGGCCTGTCAATCAAACAGACATTCGAGCATTGCTATCGGCTTAAATGCCATTACTGACCAGATTAAAATAATCCAATTGTATTTATAACATTAAGTCCACCGCAATATTCTTAAAACCGACATAACATCTTAAAACATAGATTTTTGTATTACGATCATCACAACCTTTCAGTAGCTGGTGAGCTTCACTTCCTTGGTCGAAATTAAACCGAGCTTTTTGCACAGGAGCTCATATTTCAGACAAACTTGTAGTCACATGTCGAGGCATTTGTTTCATTTTTTTTTTTTTTTTTCCTCGCATCCATTTCTTCTTCTGTCTTTTTAAAGAGAGGTTATTTGAGGTACCGGTTACGTGGCTGGCTGAAGGGAAACCCCGACAGTCGTCGAGGTAACGACGAGTGTATTTCACATATTGAAGCTTTATGTGGTCTGAAGCAGTCAGGTTTAATGTCTCAGCCTGTCGCTCTTCGCCAGTTTTGCATGTGGATGCTGTTTCCCGTCGTCTATTAAGAACAATTTCACTCATTAAATGGAGGATGTTTGCAACATGGAGGAATTTGATGTGCCCAAAAAATGATTCAGAGTGAAAGGGGGAGGAAAGGGAGACGAGCCGTGGTGGAAACTGGGAGCGTGTCGAGTCTGACTGAGCTGAGGTGAAGGAGGAAGAGGATGAAGAAGAGGAAGGAGGAGGAGGAGGAGGTAAGGACTCATCGCTAAACACTAGATTTATCAAGGAAACTCCCACGGGTCGCGGGAGGACAGGAGATTTGACTGCCATCTGCTCTGTGGGGGGAGTGAGAGGTGGAGGTCGAGGGAGTAGAGGAGGAGGAGGAGGAGGAGGAGGAGGAAGAGCTGCCGAGTGTGGACGTTCCCAGACGGGCTCCATTAGAAAGTCTGACTGCAGATGGCAAGTCTCGCCACCGGGGCCACCCAAGTGGAGCTCACAGTGGGGTTTTGTTGGGGATTTGAGGACGGAGGGAGACAGTGACGAGGGGAGGTAGATGGCAATACGATGGTAAACCGGTGAGGATATTTATTTTTTTTACGCCGCTATCATCACAATAACCGTTGTTTTTGTTTGTTTTTTGTTTGTATTAATGTCACACTCACCATCTCCAGAGCTCCGACAGCCTTCCGCAGAGCTTCGGCCAGCGACACAGCTTCCGTCGATCCACCTGTGACGACGCAGGCCGATCGCGACAGAGTCTCTGAAAGGGAAAGGGAGGCAATTCGATTGGCTCAAAGTCAACCGTAGAAGTGATAGACAGGAAATAAACTGAATAAACGCCTGAAACAGGCCAGAAAGACACGTGATTAACTTGTGATGCGAGTACAGGTCGCTTCTCCAAGTAAAGACAAAACACATCTGATGAGTCGTTTGCAAACGATGCCGTTCTGTCACAAAAAACTCAGGAATCTTTAATATATCGAATAAATATCATCAAATATCAAAACACGACTGCGTGACGTCCACCTGTTTTTGTTTCTTTCCCCTCAATGGAGACCGAGTGTCTGAAAACTACATTTATTCACATAGCTGAGCTCCACCCAAACCAGCTGAATCAGCATTTAACAATTTAATACTCTTCACACGCATTTCGGATCACAACAGCTTCAATTCAACAGCATGTGCATGATTTTTTTTTTTTCCTGTATGCATTTTATTATGTTTTCAATTGAGGGCTGTTATTTTCTGTATCTACAATTACACTGATGTTCCCTAAATTGCCCGCTGCAGTGCGCTCTTGTGTGGCCGAACTGGTTCGAAAATTGTCAAATAAATGGTTCTAATAGAAGATTTAACGAATAAGTTATCTTAACTCCATTTGTTATGGCTAAAGATGATAAGCTAAACTAAGTTAAAATAAGCTAAGATAAGATGTTTCCTTTGTTCGAGGTGTTCAAATGAAGCATTTTATATTCTGTTTGATCTTTTAATCTGAATATTAGGCTTCAAGTAAATGTCGCTGATGCTGCAAAAACAAATCTGGACCTCCTATGTCGCCGTCAAGCTCGAAAGCCGTCCCGTTGACAAATCAAGTCATACATGTTCACGCGCGCGCACGCACGCACACACACACACACACACATACATACACAGGACACACACACACACACACACACACACAACAGTTTCTCACACTGACGGATGAGAGAACTTTTCCTCGGCGTCTTTTTCTACAAATGGCACAATGAATGAATTCATGGACTTCAGAGAGCTCCGGGAATAATCAGCGAGCGCCTTGTGTCATCATCAAACAGGTACTTGTTGGCCCAGGTGCTGGCGGCGGTGAAATATGGGGCTGGTGTGTTTATTTCCATTTTCTACTGATTGTGATGGGTCTCTCCCTTGTCCCGACTTGCTCTGCGCAGCATTCACAGAGCACGCGGTTCACAGCGGGCGAAACAATGCCACAAAGAATGTCTCCCTCCGCGCACAGCGACAGGATATTTTAGCTCAATGTCACCTATTCACGTCCGACTGGAGACCACACAAAGAGACAAAAAAATATATATATTTCTGAACATTTCAACCCGTCTGAGAGGACCTACTGCCTTCGGCCTTTTCATGGAAACACGTCGACATACAAACTGCACAATGTGCGAAGATGGGAGGAAAAAAATAAAGTCCACTGTAGACAATGCGTGCAGGAAACTGTGTGACGGTGACTCACCTTTGATGATGGACTCTGCGGCAGCCAAATCCCGTTTGTAGGTCACCTAGAGGACAAAATAACTATAAAAGATCAGTTGGCTCAAATTAGACATTTATTTTATTTTTTTTTTTTTTTAAAGCAGATAGTTTCGGTTTTATGTGCCAAGATTTTGGAGTTTTGAGAAATCCCTTTTTTTTTTTTTTTTTTTTTTTTTTTTTAATGGCCATTTGGGCCGATGATGTTTTCAGTTAATGGATCACCAATGTTAATAGGATTCATCCTCAGGGGATCATTTCTGTGCTCATCAATTTTCCTGGCCATCGGCCTGATAACAGTTATTTGACTGAAAGCAGGAAATCTAAAGCTGACTGCGCCAGAGGAAAAGTCGAGGAATCACAAAACACATGAGGGTTCAATTCTCTGAGAACCACAAATATCTGTATTTTACTGTAATTCGCTCAACTGTTGTTGTGATATTTCAGTTTTTACTTGAGTGGTGCATCAACCACATGACAGAATTACATCGGCCTCTTTCGAGCCGTGCTGCTGACATGATAAACAACAAACAAACAAACAATGATTATGATTTTCCACAAACAGGTTTTCCCCGGATCAGTGATTTGGACCTTGAATCTCGAATTTGGAATCTTTTGTTTTGTGATGTAGTGTCCCTGTTTAATACACTAAAAAATATCCAAATAAAACAATTAACTTTTCCAGAGAACAAGGAACCATATTTGTCGGTTTGACAAAGTGTAGTCCTTCTGCCGTTGTTCCTGGAGGGACAACGACTGCGGTGTTCAAACAGCCACAAAACTCATTCCTCATGTATGAAAATAGCATTTTAAAATGTCACTTTAGGTTTTGTAATGGATTTTTTTTGGGGGGGAGGGGGGGGAATTTGTGGCTCCACAGATCATCACATTACTTTAAATGGTTCCTCAAATGGTTCTAAGAAAAATATCTTCATTGATGGAGCAGCTACAACTCAAGCAACCTGTGACAAGAGGTCACGGCTTCAGCTCGGGATCAGCCGAGGTTGGATTATCCAGACTCACCTGGACATTGTTTATTTAAAAAACAAAAAAAAAGCTTTAAACGTGCTGTATTTTAATGCATCTCAACATCTAGATAAACACCTCCGGGATTTCAGAGTTTTTTTGTGATTGTTGCTTCTCTCAACTGTTGTATTTTGTAGAGTTTTTTGGTGTAAAACTGCAGGGATTGGTTAAAAATTGCAAGTCGAGGGGGGAAAAAAAACGGTGATTTCTTTAACAACTATATGATAGAGGAATGAACATGCTGTACTGGGAATGATGTTTTTTTTTGTATTTCGTTCTTTTCTTTTTTTTAAGTAGAGAAACATGGGGCTCAAAGTTACAAAACATTTTTTAAAAAGTGACGTAGCTTTACAAAACAAGAAAATCCGTGACAGAAAACAAACGCTACATCTGCTGTCAAAAGAACAACTTTTAAATGCTTTTTAAATTGTGTTATTTCCACACTAAAACAAAGTGTTTTACAACTGGAAAAGTGTATAAAACAATCAATCCTTCATTCCCATGAGAAGACCACATTTTCCATAAACTATTTTGTAAATAAAGTGAGTTTTCTTTGGAAAGACTACTTAATGCTTTAAGTAAAAGCTTCTGTTGAATGCATTTTATTTGTTATAGTAAATGACTACATAGAGGATTCAGAGCAACGTATTCAAATATGAACTGAATTGCTAAACCTGGATGTCCCATTCGATGCATTAGCGCTTCCTCTTTTTGCCAGCAACCTCGTCGCTTTCAATTCACGAGGCTCTCACTCTGACCATTTTGATAAATCAGCTGCGGGCACACAGCTGCGCTTGGACTAAAAAAAATAAATTTCACCACATCCACCATCTAAAAACAAAAACAAAAAACGGAGCGGGGGCCCCTGGCGAAGCTCACCTTCCACAGCGTTGGCGGCCCCTCGATGAGCTTGGCGTTGGTCCCGCAGTACTGCAGAGCCAGATGGAGACACTCGGTGCCAAACTCAAAGTCTGACTCACTGCACTGCAAAGGGGAGGGTGGAGGTGGGGTGGGGTGGAGTAGGTGGGGGGGGGGGCAGAGAGCACAACTGTTGACTGTTGTTGGTAAATTTCACATCAGCCTGCAATTGTGATTTTTGAAATTGTTGCAGCCTCGAGTTCAACGTCAACGTTCAGCCGTCAGCGTCTTGTTGTTTTGAGGGCCAGAAGTGACCGTATTTGGGCGACCGTATTGGCCCGGAAACCTGTCTGCACAACAGGCCTGTCAATCAAACAGACACCCCCCCCCTCCTCCCCCCAAACATACCGCTTTGTGGGGCCTAATTTCAAATAATAAATTGTGGGATTATTTTGCAGATGGACCGCCAGAAAACAAACAAGAAGGAGCGACTCCAGGTAACAACACCGAGATAACTGGTGGAGGCATTTTATCGACTTAATTGAGAAGTTGAATGGGAGTCTATGGAGGCTTTTTTGGGGGCCGACCTCTACTGGCCCTCGGTGGTATCCCAGTTTAAGGCACTTCTGCATCCGCCTCATTTATCAGAGCCGGAAGCTACGAACACTTATATTTACAATCTGTAAGAGCGACAGACAAAAAAAACATGCGATTTTAAAGTGTGGTTTAATATCATCTAAAGATACAAAAAAAAAAAACATTAATTTCGAGTCATTCAAATATCCATTCTCCTGTTATCTCTATTTTGATCTCCACCAACTATTGAGATAAATATTTGCCTATTAACCTCTTAAATGCTTCACTGTGTTCACCAGCTCGTCCCGAAATGCTTCTTTTTTTTTTCTTTTTTTACGACCAGCTGCTGAAATCTAAGTTCAATTATGTTCCAATATTTGTCCCTCGTTGCCGTTTGCTATTTCTCTGCTTAATGAAAATTTGTCTGTTGCTGTTAATTGGTAAAAAACAATTTAAGTGTGTAACTGACTGCTGGGAAAGCTCAGTTGGTGATGATCGCATGGAAAAGTTTGGATCGAGGCGATGAACTCTTATCTGGACTACAAAGACGATTTCAGGCTACCTGAGATTACAGCTGGGTAATATTTTATCAAACTATAAAAGAGAGGAGAGGGTCTTTTATTCCAAGGAACCGTAGGAACCGAGGAGAGAAATTACAGCAGAATTACGCTCTCGGTCTCGAAGGTAATTTAACCTTTAGCATTTTCTCCTGGTACAAAAGCCCTCGCTGGGGACTGGATAAAGTGTCTTCCCTTTTGTCTTTTCAGCCCTAAGTTCTTCTGCTCTCAATGGATGTCAAGCTACAAATGTGGAGCTCTCAAGAGATTTTTCATGAGCATGTCCTACAGTCTTAACCTGACAGATACCTTACACTTTCCCTGCTTTTGAAAGGCTGAAAAAGGAGGAGGGGGAGGGAGGGGGGAGGGAGGAGGGAGGGAGGGAAGGAAGGTGGGCGCGCTCCCCAACTTTGTCTCTCTTGCAACTCGACTATCCCTCGACACCGCGGCGACAAAAGTGAGCTCATTTTTTCTGTAAAAAGCCAACAGGGCTCTCAAAGGCAGTCTGAAGCTTCGTTATGTGCCAGGAATTTAAAATAAAAAAAATTGTAAAAAATAACGCTCCAGTTGAAGGCGGGCTTCGGCTCTTAGCTCAAAGTCAGCTGCTTCCTTAAAAAAAAAAAAAAAAAAAAAAAACAGAGGGCTATCGGAAAAGATCCATCTAACGATGTCGGGGTTGAAACAGAGAAAGTGTCTGAAAAACAAACAAGTTCTCCAACTCGGGGCTTCGTAGTAAGTTGGACTGCCACGTTTTGTTTTTGTTTTTTTGTTTTTTAGCAATGAGCTCCCCTTGCTTTGGGAGAATCTACACGTTTACAGCTCAGCGGAAAAATTCTTCCCATTTTTCAGGTATAGGCGCGTTAAAACGTACTCAACTGAATCCACCAAATTATGCTCCTTTACCGTTTTTTTTTTTTTTCTCCAACTGGGGGGCTTTTGTTCACTTTTTTTTTTTTTTTTAGTTCCACAGACTGATTTCTCTCCAGCGCGGCGGAGAACATTAGAAAACGACATAGCAGGACGAGAATAAAACATCTTGATTTTATACCTGAAATAATAGAAAGAAATCGATTTAACCTGATTGCTAGAGTATTTTTCTGTTACAGAAAATGTACACGTTTTGATCATTTTTACGAAGTTTTTGACATCCTGCCAGAGAAGCATTCAAAATGTGTGTTTCATCACTGGGTCGCTCTTTTTTTTTTTTTTTTTTTTTATCATCCAATGCATTAACTGCTGCTTAATTTAACATTATATATAAACACATCCACAACGTATGTTAAAGGTGCATTAAAGGTGCCTACCCTCTGATAGGCCCGGTAGATGACATCATACGTGAACCCCTGAGGCATCTCGCTGGCTCTGTACTTCACTCGCTCCAGAGAATGATCCAGGTAGCCCTCCGATGTGGTGGCTATCACCGTGGAAACCAGAGGTCGGATAGCTCCGGCTGCCTGCGTGAAAAAATAAATAAATAAAATAAAATAAAAGGTTTAAATATGACTACATTAGTCTGATTCACTGGCTGTAGAGGGTTGAAACCTGAAACTGGTCGACTCTATTTTTCTCGCCGTCAAAAGGACGACGTCGTCGTCGTCGTCATCATCATCATCGTCGTCATCATTTCTAGTGCTTTTCTCGAGTGCTTTCTGTAGCACAGAGAAGCTACAAACTTTACAAGTAAAATGTTATCGCTTGATCAAAATCAGCCCAAATAACACACGTTATTTATTTTTTTTGTGAGCAGTGAACCGGGTGAGCCTGTGAAACTAGACAACACAATCTCACACACACACACACACACACACACACACACACACACACACACACACACACACACACACACAGAGAAACTAAGTCATCACTCTGATAAATAGCTCACGAAAAGAAGGATTCATCGTGTCACAAGGAGGCGACCTAAAGGCGCAAAATCACAAAAGAAACGTAGTTTTCTTTGAGTTTTTTTGGGGGGGTTTCTCGTTTTGTTTACGTTCACGCTGCCCGTTGAAAAGTGAACCACAAAGAAAAGTTTCCACTTTGTGACTCAGCTTTAAACAAGCTACAAATTGAAACGCTCGCAGCGAGTAAAAACAAAACAAAAGGGGCCTTGTTTTTTTGCGGGTGTTTGGATAAAAATCACAATAAAATCTTAACAAGTAAGAAATCTGAGCTTTAGAGCTTTTGAGTATTCTGACGATTTGGTTTAAATATGAAGCATTTGGTCTCTGAGGGCATTTGGTTGCATTTTTATCACGTACAAATGATCTTGTTTTTTTTTTTCCAATCAATTAATATGCATCAATTACTTTCGTCTTGAATTAAACACATTTTTGGTCTCGGAAATGTTCATCCCCGTTTTCCATGAGTCCAAGTTGATGTCTTCAAATGTCTTGTTGTGTCCCACCATCATACTGAAACCCAAAGATATTCAGTTTACTGTTAGATTATATTTCTATAAGACTAAAGCTGAAACAATTAGTCGTAACTATTTAAAACCCTGTATTTTAAAACATGAGCATCACGTGATTCGATTTGATTTTTACACCCGATACAGTGGAAACACCATCCAGATGTTTTATGGATTAAACAACTATTTGGAAAAGATGACCGACAGATTAATGAATTAATGATGAAAATAATCAATAGATGCCGCAAATCCTCACATTTCAGAAGCACAGAATGTTTTGCTTGAAAAACAACTCAAATAACAAATTTGTTTAAATAATAAATAAATAACAGAAAATGTTGATTTATTGTTTCTTACTTGGTTCGAAAAAATAAAGGAGGAAGCAGTTTTATTTGATGAGGAAAAAAGCAGCAGATGTAATATTTTGGATGAATTTCAGCTCCTGATTGTTTTGAGGTGAATTTTTAAATCGCACTGACCCCTTGTTCCTTGGCGGCCATCGCTATCTGATACAGGAAGTCCTCCTCCACAAAGGGCCGCACGGCGTCGTGTATGATGACCACCTTCGGCCTCTCCTCCTCCTCCTCCTCCTCCTCCTTCTCACCCAGAGCCAGGACTCCGTTGTATATCGACCTGTGACGAGTGGAGCCGCCCGGCACCACCTGAACCCTCCTGTGCTGGAAGCGCCGGACGACGTCCATCATCAGGTCCACGTTTTCTTCGGCGACGACGACCGCGATGGTTTGGATCCACGACACCCTGCGGGAAAACGTCTACGTTACAAATTACAAGGAATTTGGGGGCTTGCAAGGAATCATTTAATGACGTTTTTCTTGTGTAATCTGAAATAATCTGGAGGAAAACGCAGGGTGATATATTTTTTTTATATGCTGCTTATTTTCCGACAGTTCCACAAAAAAAAAAATCAAAATATATTCAACATCTCTGAGTTACATATAAAAAGCACAGCAAGGAGACGGTTAGCTTAGCTTAGCATAACGACTGGAAGCAGAGGGAAACAGATAGCCTGTTTAATCTCGTTTATTTAATCTTATTTTTTTCGCTCCTATTTTGCAAAGTTGGTTAACAAGTAAATTCGTATTATTCCATCCGAGAAGCACGGAAAAGGCTTCTTCAATAAATACTTGATTTTTTTTGTATATGAAATGTCACAAAAAAGTGAAAATATGTCTGTCATTATTACCGGAAGCCCAATATTCAAATTGTTTCAAAGAGTATAAAAGTTATAATATTAAGAGTTTATTTACTTAAAAAAAAAAAAAAAAAAAAAAAAGCGTGTGTATTGGTTTATGATTAATGAAAGAAATAATGAATGTGGGTTAGAAGGGGTCCAACAATACATTTTTGGCCCCGGGTCCCCTGAGGAAGTGAATCCGGCCATGGCTGCAGTGAGTGCGGCATGTTTCCAGCTCCTTGCTGCCTCTCTACTTCCACAACCAGATTGTGACATTTCACGTTTCCTTTTTTTTTAAATTTTATTTGTTGTATCTCTTCCTACCTCTCGAAAGCCTGGATAGTGTAGCTTATGAGCGGCCTGCCCAGAAACGAGCAGAACTGTTTGGGCGTCTGAAGTCCGGTTCTCTCTCCGGTGCCGCCGGCAGGAAGGACCACCGACACCGAGAAGTCCACCGAGCGTCCCGCCGGCTGGCGGTCGCTCTTATCGGCCTCGCGAGCTGGGAAAATCCCGGGATGCGCGGGCCTCTCTGGTTCACGGTTGTCACCCTGCATGTTGACGTGTCTGACCTCCATCAGGTCATGGGTGGGGGTGTGTAGCGGGTGTTGAAGAAGGTCTTTCCCCCAAAACGGTTCATTCCCAGCCGATGGGCGGGCGCCAACACCGCGGGAACGTGGATGGAGGTTTGGGGGAAACACCACGGTGGAGCTCGTGGAGCTAACCGCTGTACTTCCGGCGAGTGCTTTCAAAATAAAACACTCGAGGTGTAATTTTTTTTTTAAACTCAAATGACCATAGCTCCATAAAAAGGTGACAAATGTATACTTGTAAACTGTTTTTGAAAGTCTTATTTGATTAAGCTGTTACTTAACACCACGATTAATAATGATGATTATTGTAATAAAAGTCAAAAGTTGTCCTTAATATTTTATTGGCCTTTTAAATAGTTTGACTTTATTTGAAATTCACAACAGCTTTGCATTGCAGGAGTTAAAAGTGTGACAGCTGTTGATCTTGGAAACAGTAGTTTGACATAGTTTTAACTGTATTGATAACATCAGCAGCTTTATTCACTCGTGAATACCATGGCAGGTGGTTGACAGCTCTAGAAGAGCAAATTTTACTACTGCACTGTGGGTACTGGTGGCAGTCTGTATTGTACTTAAAAGGGAAATGTAATATTTGTGTGCCAAAAGTTTTATGAAAGATAAAGTCAGTACCGGAACATCTTATTTTGAAAATGTCCGTAAAAGTCAAACGAGTCGATTAAATCATAAACTCACTGTAGCTACTTTCTTTAATGAACAAAACATATTTGCTCTGAGTCGTATTTTATACTCGTAGTGTTTAAATCTTTTTTTTTTTTTTATTGTTAAATTTACTTGATTTCACTTCCGGTTGCGTTTACGTAAATCCTACGAACTTGACGGGTATTTAAAGATGAATCTGCAGGTGCCGCTACTTCGGCACAGGTCCAGGTTCTCGCGTGAGTTGAAGAAAGTAAATACAGCGGTTGCAAAATCCTACAATTTACCTTTTCAACAAAATATGAGACCCTTTCATGATACAGACAGAACTTTACAACAAAGCATTTCACTGGAAAAGAGACATTTTCCTCCCTTAACTTCCTCTTGGGGAAATTTAAATTTAAAGGTGTATTTTCATTTGTGATAAAGAGTTTTTAGGCACCATTAGGGCCCTGATTTCATTTTTAAAGTCATATTTTCTGAATCAGTTTCTACTGGAAACAACACATTAGAAAAAAAAAAGATATTTATTTCATACAAAGTTATTACAAGAATTATTGATGACAAAGTTTTCCAGACTTCACCCGCATGCCGACGCCACTTGACCAGAAAATATATATTACATCGTACATCATAAATCTTACGTAGTAAACTTTTATAAACATGGCCATACTTCAGAAGTAAGAATTTGATATATGTACAAGTAGACTATTTACACAAGATTAAAAAAAAAAAAAGATGTTTGTTGTTGTTTACTGGTCCATCTGCGTATAAAAAACAATGAATATAGGAGCGCATGCACAGGGCTACAGCTGGGACATCACGTGTTGCCCCCCCCCCCCCCAAAAAAAAAAAAAAGCTCTGCAGACTGTCCACCTCAGTCCTGTTCACATTATCTTTTACCGAGTCCTCCGGAAGTTCTCCATCGTATAGTGAGGAACCAGCTTCACATAAATCACACACGAGATAATCCACAGCTGATGTCTCGACGTCACGGAAGACGAGGAGACTTCCTGGAAGTTTTTTTTTTTATTTTTTTACCCCCCCGCCCCAGTTTCCTCCCCCGAGTCGGTCTGAACGTCCGCCGGCTCTCAGGGTTCGGTCTCGTGCCGGTTCCCGCTCAGCCGCGTCTTCCCGGGCCTCCTCTTGCTCTTGGACTTGTGCAGGACCCGCAGCGGCGGCGACACCACGGCCGGCTCCGCGAACTTGCCACCCGACTCGTTGTGCTGCCTCGAGTACCTCTTGCACTTGCAGGACGTGACCACGGTGATCTTGTACGTCCTCGTGCTGCCGTCCTGGCACTGCAGCTGGATGCGCTGGGTGCGGGTCTTGTCGGTGACGCACCTCCAGTCCTGGCCGCCGCCGCCGCCGCCGCCCCGCCGGCTCCACAGCTTCCTGCCGTGGGTCCCGCCGATCCAGTTGTCGAGCATCTGGGCCGGGAGACACTCGCCCGCGCACACCAGCTCCTTGATGGGGTTGATGCTGGTGCAGTGGCCGTCAGAGATGTACTTCGTGGACCTCAGCTCCCTGCATCCGATCTGACTTCGCTCTGCGGGGGCGGACACAGGTGAGGAAATTAGGAAAGAAGGCAGCAATAGACAGAATCCCTAAATCGTCTTAAATAGAGCTTTTTAAAAGATTAATACTTTTGTCTCTAATGACTGAAACTAAACTTCTTTTTTTTTAAGCACTAAATTAAGACAACAAAAATTGCACCTTACAGCAGCTCAGTTGTCGTCACTTCATCCCGTAATTGAAAGACGATGCTTCCTAATTGAGGATTGCTCCCACTTGCGTGTCGCAGGAACACAAAAGGAGGAGCGTCGTGACCTTTTACCACTTCCAAACGAGTATTTACAGCATTGTGGAAAAAGTCGGTGGAGCAGATTTTTTTTTCCCCCAAAAAAAATCCCACTGTAACCCAAGCTGAGCTCCATTCACGCATATCCATACAGCACACTGACAATGCACCTCCCCCCCCCTCACCCGCCTCTCTGTGACAAGTGTTTGATGAATGAACTGAGGGCTCGATACTCTGAGCACTTTCTGCAGCCCCTTAGCGACGGGCGGATGTTTACACGATCACATTTTCCCTTTTATAGTAACCACTAAGTAAACTCATTGTGTATCCAAGACTGTATAACTAACTGGGACACTTAAAAGTGGTGTTCTGACATAATCCCTAATAAATGATGATGGGATGGTATAGGAGGAAGTGCGTGATTTAATTATTATTATTATTTTATTATTATTATTATTATTAAAAGCCCTACATTTGGCTCTTTTTGACAAAAAGAAATAGCACATTTGGTGCTTAAACCCGAGTTATATTTACAGGTTTTAGCATCTTGCAAGTTTTAATGAAGAAAAACAGAGATATAAAAGGTAAAAAATGGAAATCTGAAATGGTGCAGCTTGCAGGAAGTGAGTTATGTTTTACTCCTTAAATTGCACAACAGAGGTTATAGAGGGGGAAATGTTAGTCCAGTTTTTACCCAGAGTGTCTTGAAATATTGCATCCGAAGACCGACACTGTTTTAATGTCACGCAAAACTGGAAGAACGTCACCGAATAAAAAGGAAAACATTTTTTTTAAAGACCGACTCCAAGACGGTTCAAACATCCTCTCCGGTCCTCCTCCCACTCACCGCCTCTGTCGTGCGTCGCGCCGCCCGCTCCTCTGCCGCCGGTCCGCGCGCGGTTCAGGGACACGTTGCTCTGGACCTCCGGCACCGGCGCCGGCACCGGCGCGCTCACGTGCGAGAACAGGAGCTCCGTGGCGTCGTTCTTGAAGGTTTGGCAGCTCCTCAGCAGGACGCAAACCAGGAGGAGGGAATGGCACGAGTCGCGCGCGCCGAGGTGCATGGCTGTTTTCTCTGGACTGCAGCGGGAGGAGGAGGAGAGTGTGTGTGTGTGTGTGTGTGTGTGTGTGTGTGTGGGGGGGGGGGGGAGGAGGGAAGAGAGAGAGAAGGGCGCGTGGAAACGAGACGGGCTGGATGCTGCACGAGCTTCATGTGGGAGCAGAGGTTTTATACAGCCGGCCCGCCTCTCGGTTTTGGCAGCAACTCAGGTGCGTCTCTGATGCGAGGTTCTGATTGGTCGCTCGAAAAGATAACCACGCCCACTGTTACGTTTATTTATTTTGGAGTTAAAATGTGGTTTTGGAAGAGGAAGCTCTTTTCTCCGTGAGGATGAGGACGACATGTGTCTGAGTAACTGGCATTGAAACACGTGAAACATTTATTTTCAAAGTAGTACAACCACCGGTTATCGTTTTATTTCATCTCTGACATTTAGATTTATCAGAAAATTACGAGCAAAAACACTAGAAAATTCAATCATACGGACAACTGATGAGCTTTTTCAAAGGGGGCAACAACAGTAATGTTTTCCTTAAGAATAACTTGGTTGAATCTGAAAAGGCCTTCGGCTCCATAGATTCCCATTTATCAAGTCATTGAAGTCATTTTGGTTTCATTCACTAAAGTGAAGTTTTCTGGGGGGGCGGGGGTCCGTCTGAAAATCATCCCGTTGCTAATTAGATGCGAGGCCTGTTGATGTCACAGTAAAGTTGACCTTTAACCTATTAAATATTTGTGTGAAATTTGTATAAATAATTAAACAGTGTGCATTCTTGACTTTATGGCCTCCGACCTGTTTGGTGAGCTCACTGACTTTCGACCACCAAAACTATTCACTGAACATTTGTGCCAAATTTTGACAGAATTTGCTCCCGAGATCGCAATCCTCGATAAAAACAAAAAACAAAACAAAAGGATTAAAAAAATAAAAAAATAAACTGAAGGAGAGGAAAAAAAGAAAGATGTGCGAGGCGGCCATCGGAAATATCCTACAAATACTTTCAGTACCAGACTCCTCAATCTGTAGCTGAATAGAAGTCCTTGTTCCTTTTCTAACCTCAGCAGGTGAACACTTTCTGTCACTTCGTCATCGTTTCCTCTTTTTGTTTTTCCACAAACACGCCGGACTCTTTTCACTCCACTTCCGAGAGACAATAAAAGGACAACAAGGCCACGGCGTCTCAGAAGATTATTTACACTTCCCTCTGAGCTCCTTACAGCGGCGGGCGGGGGACGGGGGAACGGATGAATGGACAAACGGTGAATACGACAGTCTTTTGTGTCCTCCCTGTGTAAAGAGAGGGAGAGAGAAAGACGAGGGAGCCGACTCAGGACATAGAGGGGTCACCGTGGCAACGCAGTGTGGAAAAGCTCCCGGCAGTCCAACGAAGGACGACGGGTCGTGTCTCAATCACTGCTGTTCATCATGTCTTGTATATTATATTTCTCATATACATACATCTCATACAGCAGGAAAACGTAAATAAAAAAAAGCAGTTTTATAAAATGACTTTCCAGCTCTGGAGGCTTCAGCGGTGCGACCACACCTCAAGTGAAAGTCAACGGAGGCTCTGTTGAAATAAATGAATAATCTGCTCCTGTCTGAGCTTTAAATTGTTTTGTTTTTTTTGTGAAATCAGCTGTCGACCTCCACAGCACACATTTAAAGCAACCGAGGAGGAATAAACCTGAAAATTCAATTCAATTCTGCCCCCTGCTGGATTTCTGCCTCAACTGCAGATCAATGATAGATAACTGAAACCAAACTGACAGCGCCGGCATAAAATGACCACAAGTACACAAATTCAACAAACCGAGATGCAAAACGACCCATTAAAAGAGCAACAAGTGGCCACAAAGATGCAAATCTATTAAAAGATGACACGGAGTGACCGAAATGAAACTCTTATTTATCTATCCATCTAATCCGATTTAGTTTAAATTGCACCGCAGACGAAACATGAAACTCCGCCTCAGTTTGCAGGATCATCGCTCGAACACGGAGAGAAAAAATAAAGCCTAAACTAGTGAAATATGAGAATCGTCTCCAGAAATCAGTGAAGTTTGTCTTTATTTAAATGCAGTTAAGATCAAGCTGTCATTCGTGTTCAGGACAAACAAAGCTCAACTGAACGCAACAAAAGTGATATTTCCTACTCGACAAGGTGTTTTCGTGGATGATTGATTTGAAGGGAAAAACATTTTCATTTAGTTATATATACTTTTTTTTTTGGAAAATCCTGAGCATTATTTCACGACACACTAAAAATAAATTCATGTTTATGTCATTCATATTCAAAAAATATAACTTTTTTTTTTTTTTTTTTGGTCAACATTGAGCAGCCATGCTATTCACTCACAAGCTACCATGAGGTTATCAGTAAAAAACAACAAAAAACAACAACAAAAAAAAACATCCCAATAACAAGTCAAGTATAATTGCAAACGAACAAACAGCTCTGATTGGCTACACCGTCACATCCTTCCCGCACAGTTTGCTACAGTTTCTTAAGGCAGAGTTGTTGTTGTTGTTGTTGTTTTTATATCGTGGATGAGAACCATTAAGCTCTTCGCGTGTTCCCAAAACCGGTGACCTCGAACCACGAACACGTCGGCCTACTCGCGTGTTCACATTCACGTATGACGAAGATCATCTGACAAATTAACATTGGGGGAAAAAAAAAAAAAAAAAAAAAGCGAGCACGACAAGACGACGGCTGTGGCACAAACATTCCTCGGATGGTTTAGCGTCTCCCTGCAGCGGTGACAGTCTCAGGTTTGATAAATAAATACGGGAGGTCCTTCTCTCCTGCTGGACCAGTCCTTTGTCTGGATTTTCTGTCTGTGGTGTTTGAGGGTGGATCATAAAAGTTCGGAGACCGTTTCCGTTGCGTGCGAACGGAGCGCGGCACGGAGCGGGAGGACGCCACAACCTTCGTGAGTACGATATTACAAGTTACGTCGCTTGATCGAAGAGTTACGCACGTTTCATTAATTCAAACTCTGGACGTTCACGTTTTCAAGAAGGGGGCGGAGCTTCACCGTCCGGAGGAGTCGCGTCAGGTTCAGGAGCAACCGAAAACAGAAAACCACAATATCAGCATTTTTTTTTTTTTTTTTTTAAACGCACCCTACTTGAATGTACTGAGGATGTAAGGATGTTAACCGTGACTTCTACCCGTTTCCCCCCCAAACAAATGACGACACCGAGTTGGATGTGCTCTCTCTCTCTCCTCAACTTTCAGGTCCTGATTTTTACAAAAAGTTCACAAAGCAGTGGTCATAAAAAATACAAGTAACTCAGGCGCCAATGTTGATCAAGCGACGTGACTTGGGTGGACTCGCTCCTGAAGGTTATACCCCCCTCCCCCGCACCCCGCTCCGGGAACCGCGTCAGGACCTTTTTGACTGCACCTGGTACTCCCCGGAGAAGGCGGCCGGGTTTCGCCGGCGCCGACCGTTAAAAGGCCGTTCCTCAGTCGGAGGTTTCCGCCGTCGGGTCCGAGGGGGCGACGTCGCCGCCGGGCGCCAACGAGAGCTCCTGCATGGGGTCGGTGGCCTCCCGCACGCCGTCGCCCTCCTCTGAAACACCAACACAACGAGCCGCATGTCAAGATTAAACTGAACTTCACTTCCTCCTCACAAAGTACAACCTGGAAGAAATGACAACATTCAAAATTCAACTGAAGTCCATTCGAATAAGATTTTCTACGCATGTCATTTTTTAATTTGTTGGTTAAAAAACAAAAACAATATTGGTTTTTTTTTTTTAATGTCTCTGAATGAATCACTTAGTTTGTATGTTCGCAACATGCGATTACAGTAATTAGACACCGACAAATTTTGCAAAAATGCAACATGACGCAACGGAAAAAAACACGAAATAGTTAAACTCCAGTGAATTTAATTTTTTGTCAGATTTGTTTATATTCTTTCTTTTTCATTTTTGCAGATTTTGAAAATGTAGTTTTCAAATATTTTATTGAACAAATGTGCGGGTTTTTTTACTTACAAAAATTAAAACCAATCAACTCAGCCCTCCTTTAAGAAAAGAAGAAATTCCCGAGTCCTTCACTGAATCTGTAGTTCGTGTGCAGATGATTTTTAAGTCAGTGACGTGTACTTGCACTATTCACCTCTCTGGATGTAATCTGTATGTTTTGGAGGAGTGACTGTTTTTTATTTGAAATACCTTCGCTCTGCTCCATCCTCAGTTTTTCCGCCTCTTCTTCTTGCCCCTCTCTCTGCTCTTGGAGCTTCTTACAAACTTTCTTGTGGGTGAACCAGTGCATCTTTTGGCAGGTTTGGCCACAGTAGATCACCTGGTGTAAAAAAAAAAAAAAAAGGAGTTAATTTATTTGTGCAGTGATTAAATATCAAAGAACGAAAGACAAAAATAGCAGTTGAAGGTTCCCGTACGAACAATCGTTGCTGCGAGTTTCGACACTCACCATTTTACAGATGGAGCATCTCTTCTCGGCTCCTTTCTCTCCGCAGGAGGTGCAGAACTCGGCGTCCATGAAGCCGACCTGGCCCGTGATGGCCTGAGTCAGCACCGACAGAGCGGTGGGGTCGTTACCCTGCAACGACGTCGGGAGGATCAGACAACCGAGCAGCGAGCAAACGAGAGTTTTATATCTGGATGAGACGCGTGTCCTCAGTTTATGATGACCAGATCTCAGTTTCAGCATTTTATAGCGCTACGTTTTAAATGCACTCGGAGGACGGGATATAAAAACCAGACTAGAAACCATTTGATTTTTCCAACTCACGATCTCCACGGGAGCGATACTCCGCACCAGCTGCTGCAGCAGAGTGGCGTCGCAGTAAGGGAACTTGCGGATGCACTCTCTGAGGAACTTCTCTTGATACACGGGGAAACCGTCGCTGTCCCGACCCTTCAGCAAACTACAGAAACAGGAATTAAAAAGGTCAAGATATTTTAGGAAATGCTCATCACAAAAGACATTTAAGTGCTAATTCAACATGTTTTGGGAATTTTAACACGCATGTATAAAAAAAAGAAAAAAAAAAGAAGAAGAAACAAGACACACAAAGACAAAGAAAAGTTCAATTAAACAATTTCCACCGAGTTTGACCCGAAATTAAGAGTTCTGGATTTACGATAAATCAGAAATCACCTCTTCATGAGCCCGTCCAACTTGTCCTCGCGGTCCTTCAGGAAGGACGCGCACTTCCCCAGCACGCAGCTGATGTAGTGCATCTTCATGGCCAGCACCTCGTTCATGTCCTGCTGCTTGATGCACTTCTCGCAGATGAGCTCCATCACCCGCCGGCATTTTCCCAGCGCCTCCACCTCGGCCAGCAACGGGTTCTCCTTCACCAGCATCACCATCTGGGAAACGGGAAACCATCATCAAGTTTTATTTTTTGTTTTTTTTAATGTTGTTTTTCAATCTAGCAGTTTTCTGGTTTTCTTTCAGGTAATTAATGTTGACGTGGAACTCCAACTTATTACATCTTTCCAGGGGGGGCAGAGTATGTAGAAAATATACTTTTCAAACAACATAAAAAGGTTTTTCTTCTCTTCTCCGGGATTAACTGTCGGCTGACCGCCGTCATCGTTTTCAGGTATGAGACATTACTAAATACAAAATTTACATCCGACACCTCTTTCTCCAAAATCCCATTCAATTCTTTTCACATTTTAGACCTCGTATTTAAGGAGCAAGTGTTTGGAAAGATACATAGTTTGAGATTTTGCAATTCAGTGTGTATTCACGTAGCTTTAACGTCTCTGGTCGGTGTCAATACGTTGATTTTTGAAGGTCGTACATTGAACGGATTAGCCCAAAAAAAATAGACATTCCCCATTTGGGTATTTTATTCGTTTTAAGTAAAAGATGTTTGAGTTGGGGTGGCGGATCTTAATTCACATCCTCTTTTAAAATCCACTAATCCAGCGATGCCCTTACCTTGACAGGGTTCAGGTTGGTGCTCATGATGACCTTGTGCAGGGGTCCGGCCAGTTTGGGCGGCAGCTTGGGTTCCTTCTCCAAACCCTGGGCCTTGGTGTAGTAATCCAGTCTGGCACGGGAGAAGAAGTTGTTGATCACCGTGACGCAATCGTGCTGCCCTGAGGAGGGAGAACAAATTAGCAAAAGTTTCCAGTCGAGGAAAAAGTTTAGATTAGGAAAAAAAGCTACCAACTAAATACAAATCATATTTAATCACTTCTACGATAATAATCACTGCCCAACATAGAAATATTTTACTTGTAGTGTTACGCTGTTGATGTTTTTTTAACTTCAAGAATCATGTGGTTCAAAATTTTATGAAAATTCTTAAAAGGTGACGTAGCATTTTAAAACAGTCTAATAGAGAATACAAAGTAAATATTCTGTAAAAAATAAGGTCTTTAAATGCTTTTTTAAAATCTAATAATTCAACACATAGTATGCACAAAAACAAAACACAGCCTCTTATGACTAGAAGTGTTTATTATGAAAGCATAAACTGTCGTTTCTCTCCCATGAGACAAAAGGAAGTGAAAGAATCTCCATGATAACTGTATTTAAAAAGAAAATCAATGGGGGAATTTTTTTTTTTATTTTTTTTTACTTGAACACTTTACAATCCAAACGTACCAACGAACGCAGCCATCTGCCCGGCGGTCCTCCCGACAGAGTTGACCACGTCCGTCTCCGCCCCGGCATCCAACATCATCCACGTGATGTTGGTCTTCCCTGCGGGAACAAAGCGAACGAGTCACGACCGGCCGTTTTGTTTTTTTTGTATCTTCACACGATCTAAAAGATATTTTCGCCGGGATCTGACGTTGTATTTTCATCGGTGACGCACCTGACAGGCCGGCAAACATCAGCGCCGTGTAGCCGTGCTCGTGTTCGTTACAGTTCACGTCGGCTCCGTGTTGCAGCAGCAACTTGCACATGTCTGCTTTGCCTTTGTAGGCGGCGTGCATGAGGGGAGTCATCCCGTACTGCGGACGAGAGACAGAAGAAGGCGCATTTGTACATTTATCACACATTTCAAATGTGAAAATAAAGAGTTTGAACCGTTTTACAAAATCATTTTTTGCCATCTTGTGCTCATCTGGTGGTTATTTAGCTTCACCGGTTTCTGTATGTCCTGGGAAGTTGAAAAATGCATTCGGATTAATGACTGCTATTAATCTTAAAGGGATTTAGTCGTATTAAGGGCGAGAGCCAGCGACTGTTTACGTTCTTCTTTTCACTGTAACCCTCCAAACCCCAAAGATATTCGGTGTGAATCATCAGAATCAGAATCGCTGATCGATCATGTGATAAAAGAATTTACATAAATAGACATAAGCAACTACACGTGAAAGCTGAAACCAGAGCGTGACTGAGGGTTGTGCTGGAAAAAGAAAAGGACATAAAACAATCAATCTTTTATTCAAATACCCATTTTCTTTTCAAAATACCCTTTACATGCGTTGCACTTTGCCTTCTGGACGTTTACTAGTCACATGTCACGAGCAGAAAATTTGTTTTCTCAATGTGAGCCTAGGTGTACTTTTATTTTTCATTAACCCCTTATATACTACCAAAAAAAAAAAAAAAACATTAAAGACGTGGAAGTATTTTGTTTGTTGGACTCTTACGGTGAAAATACACATTACATAATAATTCAACAAGTTCGTGGCCCTTCAGACAAAAAAAAAAGAAAAAAAAAAGAATTTGCTGTTTTGTTTGTGTTAAGAGGTTAAACTCGTGCTTTTCTCATTGAACTGAATACATTTCTTGTTTTTTTTTTTCCCTTTTATAGTAGACACAATATGTTTGCCAGTGAACAAGTCCCATGTTTACCTTATATTTCATATTATTATATTGTTTTGTATTTTGTCCCCCCCCCCCCCTCCCTTGCATGCAAAGAAGGAGAGAGAGGAAGCAACTGAAGTACTGAAAATATCCACACAGCATCCATGACTAAAACTTGACGAAAACATCCGTTTCAAACACCTGATTTTGACAGGCGGACATGAAAAAAGTGACAAAGAAGAAAAAGGACTTTGAAGGAGCTCATCCAAAGACCTGAAGTGTGGTGACTCGTTGTCCCACACATGTCACTGAACAATGGAAGAGCTTTGTTTCCTCTTTTACAAAAATAAACTGCATTTGCATATTTGACAGTGTTACTAAAAACCCTTCGGGAATTCATCTGAATCTGATGCTTTATAATAAACCGGGAACCTTTATCCGCTTGAAAAAAAAAAAAAAAAAAAAAAAAACTGCGGCGGAGCGTGAAATTAAATAAGAGCCCTTAAAGATTGTTGAAAAGCCCATTTAAAAAAATAAATAAAATCAGGCTTGATATTCAGGCTTAAAATGAATCATAAGACCACAAGCATAAACCTCAAATATAAAATACATACATGTTTATATTAACACTGAATATGGGGGCTGGCATTAGATACAAAATGGACAGAACTTTATTTTATTTTTTTCTACCCGAACAATCCTTATTTGTATTGGGTTTTTTTTAACAGTGTTTTGCAAATAAATAAACTAAAAACACAACCAAACAAACTACCAGCACCAGTAGATCAGGTACTTTTATGAGTTCCCTCCTGTTACCTCATCCAAACAGTTGACGCGAACATCCCTGCAGCCCAGCAGCCTCGAGGCCTCTTGAACGTTTCCTAAAAGCACACGGAATAAAAACAATTTTTTTAATTAAAAATAAATTTAAAAAAATCAATGTTTTTGCAGAATAAATCCAGCAGCAGGGCAGTTACTGTGCCTCTCGGAACAACCTGCAATTTTTTTTTTTTTTTAAAGATGACGTCCTGAACTCGTCTGTCACAGTGCTTTCGAGGAAACCACGTTAATAAAATACATGCGACTCATTTACGATGTTTATTAAAGCAGGAAATGTTGAAGCTGTCAGAAGTAAACACACGCTGTTAGCATTTTGCTAACGTTAGCTCTGGTACCAAAAGCCTCGCCGGCAAACTAAACCCTGAAAATCAGCCGTGATTTCCGAGCAGCACAAGTGTTGAACTGACGTGTTTGTTTTGCCTGTATAATATCTCATCGTTTCATACGAGCTAACGAAAGCTAACCGTTGTGTACGTGTTGTTGTTGTTGTTGTTGTTTTTAAAAAAGGGATTAGCGTTAGCAGAAGAGGCTTACCGGCAGTAATAACGTCAAACAACTCCTTTTCGCTTGAAGACAAGTCTCCCCTTTTAGGAGCAGACATGTCGGTGATTCAACGTTTCAAATGGAACTACAAGCGACGCAGATATATATATAAAAAGTAAAAAATAAAAACCGTAAAGTTGTTGATATTAACTAAAACGACGCTTCCCGTTGGTTTCTGACGCGTTGTGACGCTCTAGAGGCTCGCGCGGGTCGAGCTGTCATACGGAACGTACCATTACGAACTCCCAGCGAGGGGTGTTGCGTGTGAGAGCCAGAAATAACTACGGCAACGTTTACAGCTCGAATAGATTTTTTTTTTTATTTTTTTACGAATAACATCATTACCGCAGACAGATAAATATACGTAAAAGATATGATGGCAAATGTTGTTATTAACTGACGTTTGTTTTGAATCACAACTAATAAGCTCTCTCTCTCTCTCTCTCTCTCTCTCTCTCCCCCCCCTGTTCTTTCCGGAAAATAAGCAGTTCCACGGGAGTCTAGAAAGTTCATTCAGGACGAGAAATGCTTCACATGTGGGAGTAAGACAGAAGAAGTAATGAATCATTTACTCAAGTAGTAATACCAATCATACAGTAAAGTAAATATACTCCAAGTCCTGCACGCAAAATCCAACGCAAATAAAAGTATATCAGCAGCAAAGTGTAATTCAGGTATCAAAGTAAGAGTTTTGATCCTCTGACTGATATATTATCATTATTATCACATCATGAGATTATTAATACTAAATTACTTGTGTATAAGCAGCATGTTAGTGTTGTAGCTGCTGTATGTGGAGCAAGTTTGAACTTCTTTAAATACTTTTTATAATATATATATATATAAGTGTAGTAGAGGAGAGGAATTATCTTTCTCTGGGTTAGATATCAGTCGAAATGCATATTTATCTTCAAGATAATCAACTTTTTTTTTCTTTCTGTGTGTCACTGTAAAGAAGCAAAGGAGTCCAGGTGTTACACGTAAATACTTTATTGAGCAATAAATGAGAAGGCTACACTTCCAAAACATGAATGACTGGGTAGGTTCACTTCATATCATCCGGTTAGACATCGTTTTTGATTTATTGCATATATGTTTGCACATCATAACTAGTAGCAGGGGTCCGGCCAGTTTGGGCAGCAGCTTGGGCTCCTCCTCCAAACCCTGGGCCTTGGTGTTGTAATCCAGTCTGGCGCGAGAGAAGAAATTGTCTCTAACTACTGATTTGTCATTGGATTTATAGGATTGTCTCTTGTGGAGGATATTTGCTTCCTTTCAAACAGATGTTGTGCTTTTAATACAGAACAAGTCCAGGCAGGTTCATTGTGCATCTGTTGCATCTATTGATTCATGGAAATATTTATTTCGCAGGATGTAAAATGTATGGAAAGCCTACTTACAAAAATGCAAAGTGTTGTTTATCCGGGCTAGCTAAAGATCAAATTTTACTGGATGATGTTTAAATAAGCTAATCATTCCTTGACATTGACAAGAAAGTGGAGATTGCAAAATTAGCATAATCCATAGCCACAACAGGAATTACAAGAAAATACACCAGGTTGTAAGAATCTGGAATTAGTCTTTACGGTGTTTAAAAACAATCAATGCGCTGTATTTACTTTACTAAGTGACTAATAAAGACGTTTGAGTCGCTACGCCTCAATCATTTTCATATAGTATTTACACATAAACAAAAAACACATCGAAACATATAATGTGACAAAAAAAACTTCACAAAATAAAAAATGATTCAATGCTTTCTCAGGAAACTGATCGAACCTGTCATGAGTACGCTCTCAACTGGGACATTGAAAGTTCCCAAATGGAAACTTTCCCATTTCCCAACTGCCTGAACACAGCAAACCTGTAAGACTTACTTGCTCCAAGATGCTGTGTTGTACTGAAGGGGCGTTAAGATCCAACGCTGAGTCCTGTACGCTGATCCTCACTTTAATGTACCTCAGCTTGCTTCCTAATATAAGAAGAAATAAACCGAATTCATTGGTTCATTGTTTTGTGATTGCCTCTTTATCAAGCACATTGCTACCAAAAAGAAACAGATTATATTTCAACTTTGAAGTCGAAATGTTTTAACCAACTTTACTCACTGCAGAAACAGAGGAATGGATGTTTTTCTTCACATTTCAGTTCATCACATCTACCAGATTCTGTCTTCAGAAAAGCAACACAGTCTGTCAGGCCTACTCTCCACTGGTTTGCCTGCTTTCCAGTGTCTGAAATCGGAGTGCTGGTTTGACCGCTCCCAGAAGTCAGCGAAGAGGCCAACCCACACCTGGGAGCCATTGGCTACTTCCTGGACTATCTGGTACTGTGCATCATTGCTCAGACTGGCCAGGTCTGTGTAATGTGCTCTGCAGTAATCCCGAGCGACAATCCAAGTCACTCTTTGTTCAATGAGAACAAACTGATCCGCACCTTGTTTTCTACCTAAACAGAAAAGCACAGCGTCTGCGATGTCAGCATACACTCGATCAGAAAGCGCGCATCCTATTCTGTTTCAGACAGTGAATCCAGAATGCATAATCAGCGTTTGTTGGCTTGTACGTTACCAGTATAAAAGAATGACTTGGCCTCAAAGCTATTTGATTATCAACAGTCTCTGCAGGTAATTCAATACAATTTCCCTTCTTTGTAAGCTGTTATTTACTGAGGCCACTGTGGCTACACAGCGTACACAATATTTGAATGTGTAATAATAGAATGCAAATGAATAACACTCACCATCAAAACAAACTTTGACTCGGTACAAGGACGTGGATACAGTTTCCCGTCTTTGAAACTTACGCAGTTGTGAGGTTTTTCTCTGCCCCAAATAAAATAACATCTTTTACCCCGCTTGTAGAAATCTTCGTCCGTCAGAGACCAGTGCCACCTTGAAATCCCCCCACGCCGAGCCCCGATCCACACGGCGTCATCTTATTTGTCTTTGACAACTTCAAGCACTGTTTCCATCTCTCTCATGTCATCTATGGTGGGCAGGTCAATGCATTCCTCTCTGCAGAATTTCTGTGCCTCGTTCCAGGTTTTTGGTGTTTGGAATAAGACAAATTGAGGCTGAAGAGCAGATGACGCAAGAGAACACAACC